>NW_019943086.1:65199-79055 GCF_002910315.2 Salvelinus sp. IW2-2015
CATCCATCCCATCCCTTTCTATCCATCCCTTTCTATCCATCCCTTTCTATCCATCCCTTTCTATCTATCCATCCCTTTCTAACCATCCCTTCCTATCCATCCCTTCCTATCCATCCTTCTTATCCACCACTTTAAATCCATCCCTTCTATCTATCCATCCCTTTCCTCAGCACTTTCTATCCAGCCCTTTCTATCCACCCCTTCTATTATACTTCTATTCACCAACTTTCTATCCACCACTTTCCACAGTACTTTCTATCCATCCTTTCTATCCACCACTTTCTATCCACCACTTTTCATCAGTACTTTCTATCCATTCCTTTCTATCCACCACTCTCTATCACCACTTTCCATCAGTACTTTCTATCCATTCCTTTCTATCCACCACCTTTCTATCCACCACTTTGTCAGGACCCGGTGCGAGAAACAGTCACTAATAATCGTCAGAACCCAGAAGATGAGGCAGACACAGCAGTACTAGAGATGGTGGTTTATTAAAGAACAAATCTTCAGGCAAAGAAACTAAATCCACAATGTCCAAAAATAAAGCCAAGAGCCACAAAATGGGATCCTCCAAAATACAAAAGAAACTCCACAAAGTGGTAAAAACAGCAGGAAAAACAAACCTCAAAAGACTACTCAAATAATACACAAGAACTAAACAGAGAACCTCTGGAAAATCCAACAAGAGAAATATCTGTTAAAACAAGCTTGGGCTGGGGCGGTGCTAACTTACAAACACTGAGCAAGGAACTGAGGAACACCAGGGTTTAAATACTAACAAGGGAATGACTTACAGGTGCAAACAATAATTAGAGCAAGAAAAACAAAAGTACAAAGGGCGGACATCTAGTGACCAAAACCCGAACAGTCTTGGCCAAAACCTGACAGAATCCCCCTCCTAGGAACGGCTCCTACGTTCCTACCAAGCCCCTCAGGTGGAGGGTCCTGATCTCTCTCTGTCCACCACTTTCTATCCACCACTTTCTATCCACCCCTTTCTATCCACCCCTTTCTATCCACCACTTTCTATCAGCACTTTCTATCCAGCACTTTCTATCAGCACTTTCTTTCCACCACTTTCTATCAGCACTTTCTTTCCACCACTTTCTGTCCACCCCTTTCTATCCACCCCTTTCTATCCACCACTTTCTATCATCACTTTCTATCCACCCCTTTCTATCTAGCACTTTTTTGACCAGGTGTCAAAAAAGCAGAGCATCTCTTTATTACAACTAGACCTCTCCCTCTCTTTGCAACCATTGAATCTATATGTTTTGACCATGACAGTTTACAATCTAATGTAACGCCAAGTAAGTTAGTCTCCTCAACTTGTTCAACAGCCACACCATTCATTACCAGATTCAGCTGAGGTCTAGCACTTAAGGAATGATTTGTACCAAATACAATGCTCTTAGTTTTAGAGATGTTCAGGACCAGTTTATTACTGGCCACCCATTCCAAAACAGACTGTAACTCTTTGTTAAGGGTTTCAGTGACTTCATTAACTGTGGTTGCTGATGCATATATGGTTGAATCATCAGCATACATGGACACACATGCTTTGTTTAATGCCAGTGGCAGGTCATTGGTAAAAATAGAAAAGAGTAGAGGGTCTAGAGAGCTGCCCTGCAGTACACCACACTTTATATGTTTGACATTAGAGACGCTTCCATTAAAGAAAACCCTTTGAGTTCTATGAGATAGATAGCTCTGAATCCACATATGGCAGAGGTTGAAAAGCCATAGCACTTAAGTTTTTTCAACAACAGGTTATTGTCAATAATATCAAAGGCTGCACTGAAATCTAACAGTACAGCTCCCACAATCTTCTTATTATCAATTTCTTTTAACCAATCATCAGTCATTTGTGTCAGTGCAGTACATGTTGAGTGCCCTTCTCTATAAGCATGCTGAAAGTCTGTTGTTAATTTGTTTACAGAGAAAAAGCATTGTATTTGGTCAAACACAATTTCTTCCAACAGTTGGCTAGGAGCTGGCAGCAAGCTTGTAAACTCAGCAAAAAAGAAACGTCCTCTCACTGTCAACTGCGTTTATTTTCAGCAAACTTAACATGTGTAAATATTTGCATGAACATAACAAGATTCAACAACTGAGACATAAACTGAACAAGTTCTACAGACATGTGACTAACATAAATTGAATAATGTGTCCCTGAACAAAGGGGGGGTCAAAATCAAAAGTAACAGTCAGTATCTGGMGTGGCCACCAGCTGCATTAAGTACTGCAGTGCATCTCCTCCTCYTGGACTGCACCAGATTTGRCAGTTCTTGCTGTGAGATGTTACCCCACTCTTRCACCAAGGCACKTGCAAGTTCCCYGACATTTCTGGGGYGAATGGCCCTAGCCCTCACCCMCCGATCCAACAGGTCCCAGACGTGCTCAATGGGATTGAGATCCGGGCTCTTCGCTGGCCATGGCAGAACACTGACATTCCTGTCTTGCAGGAAATCACGCACAGAACGAGCAGTATGGCTGGTGGCATTGTCATGATGGAGGGTCATGTCAGGATGAGCCTGCAGGAAGGGTACCACATGAGGGAGGAGGATGTCTTCCCTGTAACGCACAGCGTTGAGATTCCCTGCAATGACAACAAGCTCAGTCCGATGATGCTGTGACACACTGCACCAGACCATGACGGACCCTCCACCTCCAAATCGACCCCGCTCCAGAGTACAGAGCTCGGTGTAACGCTCATTCCTTCTACGATAAACTCGAATCCGACCATCACTCCTGGTGAGGCAAAACCGTGACTCATCGGTGAAGAGCACTTTTTGCCAGTCCTGTCTGGTCCAGCGACAGTGGGTTTGTGCACATAGGCGACGTTGTTGCCGGTGATGTCTGGTGAGGACCTGCCTTACAACAGGCCTACAAGCCCTCAGTCCAGCCTCTCTCAGCCTATTGCGGACAGTCTGAGCACTGATGGAGGGATTGTGCATTCCTGGAGTAACTCGGGCAGTTGTTGTTGCCGTCCTGTATCTGTCCCGCAGGTGTGATGTTCGGATGTACCGATCCTGTGCAGGTGTTGTTACACGTGGTCTGCCACTGCGAGGACGATCAGCTGTCCATCCTGTCTCCCTGTAGCGCTGTCTTAGGCATCTCACAGTACGGACATTGCAATTTATTGCCCTGGCCACATCTGCAGTCCTCATGCCTCCTTGCAGCATGCTTAAGGCACGTTCATGCAGATGAGCAGGGACCCTGGCCATCTTCATTTTTGCGTTTTTCAGAGTCAGTAGAAAGGCCTCTTTAGTGTCCTAAGTTTTCATAACTGTGACATTAATTGCCTACTGTCTGTAGGCTGTTAGTGTCTTAACAACCGTTCCACAGGTGCATGTTCATTAATTGTTTATGGTTCATTGAACATTGAGCATGGGAAACAGTGTTTATACCCTTTAACAATGAAGATCTGTGAAGTTATTTGGATTTTTACGAATTATCTTTGAAAGACAGGGTCCTGAAAAAGGGACGTTTCTTTGTTTGCTGAGTTTAGGTCTGCTGTTAGAACCCGTAAAGGCCGCTTTACCACTCTTGGGTAGCAAAATTACTTTGGCTTCCCTCCAGGTCTGAGGACAAAGACTTTCCTCTCGGCTCAGATTAAAATATGACAGATAGGAGTGGCTATAGAGTCAGCTACCATCCTCAGTAGCTTTCCTTCTAAGATGTCAATGCCAGGAGGTTTGTCATTATTCATTGTTAACAATAATTGTTCCACCTCTCCCAAACTAACTTTACAAAATTCCAACTTGTACTGCTTTTCTTTCATTATTAGTTTTTTTATGCATGAATATAATTGCTCACTGTTTGTCGTGGGCATTTCCTGCCTAAGTTTGCCCACTTTGCCAATGAAATAATCATTAAAATATTTGGCAACATCGAATGGTTTTGTGATGAATAAGCCATCTGATTCGTTGAAAGATGGAGTTGAATTTGTCTTTCTGCCCATAATTTCATTTAAAGTACTCCAAAGTTTATACTTTATATCATTGATCTTGGCTTCATAATAACGTTTCTTCTTCTTTTTGTTTAGTTTAGTCACATAATTTCTCAATTTGCAGTAAGTAAGCKAGTCAGATGTACAACCAGACTTATTAGCCGCTCCTTTTGCCCCATCTCTTTCAACCATACAGTTTTTCAATTCCTCATCAACCCATGGAGCCTTAACAGTTATAACAGTCAGTTTCTTAACAGGTGCATGTTTATCAATAATTGAAAGAAGCAATTTCATAAATTCATCAAGTGCAGCGTCTGGATGCTCCTCATTAATCACATCAGACCAACAAATATTTTTAACATCATACACATAAGAGTCACAGCAAAATATTTTGTATGATTTCATATACACTATTTTAGGCCCAGCTGTTGGAACTTTGGTTTTCCTGGATATAGCCACTATATTGTGATCACTGCATCCAATGGGTACGGATACAGCTTTAGAACAAAGTTCTACAGCATTAGTAAAAATGTGATCAATACATGTGGATGATCTTGTTCCTGTAGTGTTTGTAAACACCCTGGTAGGTTGATTAATAACCTGAACCAGATTACAGGCACTGGTTACAGTAAGAAGCTTCCTCTTGATCAGACAGCTTGAGGAAAACCAGTCAATATTCAGGTCCCCAAGAAAGTAGACCTCTCTGTTTACATCACATACACTATCAAGCATTTCCCACATATTATTTAGATACTGACTGTTAGCACTTGGTGTCCTATAGCAACACCCCAAAAGAAAAGGCTTTAGATGTGCCAAGTGAACCTGCAACCACAACACTTCAATATCACTTGACATAAGATCTTCTCTAAGCATTACAGGGATATGGCTCTGAATATATACAGCAACTCCTCCCCATAAGCATTTCTTCTATAAATGGTCATTTCTTAAATAAATGGTCGATTAAAAGTTCGCGTTGAACGTCATTAGTTTGACATAATAAGAATGATAAGACCTATTGATTTATCAAACACCGATTAATAGATGCCATGTTTCCAGCGTGTGTTTTCCATTTCGCTATAGTTTGTTTTCAGGGTTCGAAGAAAAGTGCATCATTGTAGAATTTAGAGAAACTTTGCTGAATTAAAGAGAAAGAGAGTTGTCCATTTTTCAGCATATCCTCCAGAGCAATAACCTGATCCCTCATTAGTTGCTAAAATAAATGTGTGTCCATAACACAGCATGTGATCGTAGTTAGCCAAACCAATAGATGGCGCTGCTGTTATGTGTATCTGAGTGTTATACTACGTATATAGTACGAGTGAGCCAAGTTAGGCATTACTTACTATGCACTAAATGGAGCTGTATGGATGCTAAACAATGATGCGGAAGTAAAGACATTCTAATCAACATAACCTTGCTTTTGTATAGAACAAACAACGTACAAAACACGGCGCTTATGTCTTTTCAACGCTCTGCTAAAAAGTGTTCCGCGCTCAGGTAAAACAAAACTGCGGCTCAAAATTTGCTCCATTCATTAAAATCACAATTAAACCAACACCCATCTATTTTTTGTGACTACCTGGACCTACCATTTGGTTTTGAACTATTGAAACCAAAATATATGGATTTGAATAAACATGAAAAGGTGAATGTAAGAAGCACACATCATTTCAAATAGGCTGTGTCATACTAAACAGCATATTAACACTCTAAACAGGTCAGGAGCCAGACATGGAGTTTAAGAAGTATCGAAAATGAATTATTTAGGCTATATTATTTAAATTATTTGTGCAGAGGGTTCTACATGGAACCCAAAACCGTTCTACCTAGAACGAAAAAGTTTTTTTTAACCTAGAACCAAAACGGGTTCTCCTATGGGGACAGCTGAAGAACCCTTTGGGAACTATTTTTTCTGAAAGTGTATGGGTAATTATGGGCCCTGGTCAAAAGTAGTGCACTACATAGGGAAAAGGGTGCCATTTTAGACGGAGGCTCTCTTTGCATAAGTTAACAAAGCTACAGTGGGGCAAAAAAGTATTTAGTCAGCCACCAATTGTGCAAGTTCTCCCACTTAAAAAGATGAGAGGCCTGTAATTTTCATCATAGGTACACTTCAACTATGACAGACAAAATGAGAAAAAGAAATCCAGAAAATCACATTGTAGGATTTTTAATGAATTTATTTGCAAATTATGGTGGAAAATAAGTATTTGGTCACCTACAAACAAGCAAAATTTCTGGCTCTCACAGACCTGTAACTTCTTCTAAAGCCCTCACCTATCGTTACTGTATTAATGGCACCTGTTTGAACTTGTTATCAGTATAAAAGACACCTGTCCACAACCTCAAACAGTCACACTCCAAACTCCACTATGGCCAAGACCAAAGAGCTGTCAAAGGACACCAGAAACAAAATTGTAGTCCTGCACCAGGCTGGACTTATCATTCTTATTATGTCAAACTAATGACGTTCAACGCGAACTTAATCGACCATTTATTTTACTTGATTATTTGGTTTACCTTCAAACAAAAGAACTTCACTGTATAACAGCCTACATTTTCACTGTATCAAAATTGTTTTCTTATATCTTCGACTGTGATTTCCGAGCGTGGTCATTAATTAAATTATGCAATTAGGGTCTATTCTGTATATTTATGAAAGGTCAGTAATTACTGATGACTAAAAAAACTACTGGAAAGATGCTTGAAATGCTGCTTTTTGGATATTTGATTACAAGCGTTTCTGGTAATTTTTTTTCTTCACTCCGACATTTCTAAACATGAAATGGCTGTGTATTCTGGACTCTTAGGCCAGGGAGGAGCAGACGTGGTGCTGTCCTGTTCTCTGGTGGAGGAGGGTAGTGGGATGGGGGGAATCTTCAGCCGCACCTCAGCCACGCTTGTCCTCAGAGACCTGGCCGTGACCCCTGATCTTTCACCTGATACTCTGACCCCTTCAACCCCCCTGCTGTCCCGATCCTGACAACATCATCTTGGAGGCTAAAGGTTGGTTCATTATCAGGTTCTCTTTTGTACAGCAAAGATACCTGATGAAATTACCTTCCCTTCTCTCTCCCTCACACCATCCCTCTCCTGCACTCTCCCTCCACCTCTTTCTGCTCTCTGAAAGTTGAGTCTCCTGAGATCCCAGAGGCAGACCTGCTGCCACGCTGACTGTAACGAGCAGGAAGTGACATGTGAGATCAGCCGCTACTTCCCTCGTAATGCCAAGGAGGGCTCCACAGAACCAGCCTATTTCATTGGCTCCTTGCAGCTGGAGAGGGGCGGGCTCAGCCTCACATTGGTCCTGCAGACACTGCCACTGTACCAATCAGATCGTCCAGCTCTCATACAAAGCAAACTGGAACCCCCTCAGCCAATCAGGAACTTTTCTGACTGAGGGTGAGACAAGGAGGTTATTATAATGCTCTGGTAGTATGCCTGTGGTAGAGTAGACGGGTCATATTGTAATGATGTATAACACTGTTACTCTCTCTCATTCTCTCACCCCCGCCTCTTCTCTCATCACCCCTCTTTCTTTATCTAGTACTTTGCACTTTCTCTACTTTTCACTTGCTTCTTTCTCCATAATCCCTTCTTTCTCTCTCCTTTGTCTTCCCCAGTGGTGTTCCTGGTGTTCTCTCGCTCAGAGTCCCACTCTGCTCCTCCAGGGGGCGTGGCCTTCCTGGACTGTGGCTTCAGGCAGCAGGCCCCACCCCCAGGGCAGGAGCTGGGGCTTGAGTGGCAGCACAGAGGAAGTGGGAGGAAAGTGCTGGAGATTAGGGCGGGGCAGACGGAGACAGAGGAGGGGCCAGCAGGTGAGAGAATAAAGGCAGTATTTAAGTAGTTATGATGGTGCTATAAGTGTTGGATGAGTTAGGTCTACTTACCATCACAACATAAAGTGCATTAGGACCTCCATGGTCAACATTCCAACTTTATTATCCACCCAGGGATGGAAAATACACATCTTATTGCTGTCATAGCTAGGAACCCAGAGGTTTACTGAATGATTACTATGAMAATTGGACCTCATTTTCACCTCATCATACTCTGTTTTGCATTGTTTTTTTCTCCTCCAGCACACGTGGAGAGGAAGGGTTCGAGCGTGGATGCCGCCCTGCTGGTGGGGCAGGGTAATGCGTCTCTGACTCTGGCCAGACTGAAGGTATCTGACGAGGGGACCTACATCTGCACCGTCAGCACTGGACTGTACCAGGCCCAGCAGGTCATACAGCTACACGTCACACGTGAGTCCCTCTAAGAACACTTGTGATTGATTGTCTCTTTACATAGGGAGCAGGTAGCCTAGTGGTTAAGAGCATTGGTACAGTAACCGAAAGGTTGCTGGTTTGAATGTCAGCGACAAAAATGTGGAAAATCCCTTAAGCAAGGCACTTAACCCAAATTGCTCCTGTAAGTTGCTCTGGATAAGAGGGTCTGCTAAATGACTKAAATGTACATTATTTCTCTACACATATGAACATGTGTTTATTACATTAGGTGTCTATGTCATGTGTGACATAGTGTGCACACTATTCACATCTAAATACGAAGTCTCTCTGTCTTCAGAACCTCCTCATGTTTCTCTCTCTGAGGAGAAGCTGGTATTTCGGGATGAGTTGCCCCAGAAACTGAGCTGCCACTGCAAGAACTACTACCCTCTGGATGTCCAGGTGTGTGTCTGGTGCGATCGACCAGTGAAATATCCAGTCATTCATATMCACAGATACCACTGTTTCAAAGTGATTAGCACACAAGCACACAGTGATCAGACGTCTAATGAAATCAGAAGATAATTGGTAGGTCATCATACAGCACTTATAATATGGATATCCTAAATATAACAGACATTATACTGAGACTCTCTTCTCTCTCAGATGGAGTGGTTCTCCGTCTCATCTACAGACTCAGAGCCTAGCGTCCTATCAGACCAGGTGTCTCTCTCCAGCCATCGGCAGCACAGCGACAGGACCATGTCCATCTCCTCCCACCTCACCCTGCACCCCTCCGCCTTCCCCCCTGGAACCACGGTCACCTGCAGAGTGACCCACCCGGCCCTGGACACACCCCTCTCCCTCAGCCTGACAGTAGAGACACCTGAGCCAGGTAGGCTGCTACAGACACAGGCGTGAGAGGACAATAGGAAATTAGGTGKACATCAGCATTGSTGATGGGTCACGTTCATTAGGCGTGAATGGACAACTAAAATAGAGTGTTCTTATCAGGCAGGTTCAGATACTGCTCTTTTGCTAAATGTTTTCTCCTGTTGGGTGCCTGCTGACTGTGAGTCATTGGGAGAACCTGAGCAGAAACAAAATGGTGTCCATTCATATTAGTCCAAACTGTTCCCTGTTGTTACAGATTCCTACTGGATGGTCCTGGGTTTTCTGGTTATAACCGTTCTGTTCTTCTACCAAGTGATGAAATAGGTAAGTTCCCCATGCTCCCTATGGACCTCCTTGTATTTTTAACTATTGTTTGTAGTAAGACAACAGTAGCCTAGAGATGCGAAGCAAATTTCTGTTCAAACAGACAAATAATACATTTTTCTTCTTTTTTTTCTTGCAAAGAGTTCCAACCTAATTCACAGACCTGGATTCTTTCAGGGTCGCAGAGGCACAGTATCTGAAGCTGTTGCAAACCAATGTCTTAAGAGTTGCTGTAATGTGAATTACTGTTGTACTATAAACAGTTGTACATTTTCTTCAAATAAATATTTTCTTTAATAGTATCATTGGTGTTGTTCTCTGAATCTGGAGAGACGGTGTGGTATTATACCTGTTAATTTTCACTTCAATGATGAACACATTAATGTTGATGATTTTCTTTATTAGCATCAAGTGGTAAGCATGCGTTTAAAGAATTCTCATGATCCAGTTGTATCTCTCGCAGTATTATTCATGTTGTATCATTTCTTACCTAATAAATTATTGCACAATATTATTAGATCATTGGTTTGAGTAACACCACTATTTTCATTCATTAATGCAATTTACACATAGCATTTTTAATATTTTTTTTTACAATGTGTCAAACCGTCCCTCTTATCAACCATTGAGAGGAAAATTATATTTTCTGGAATATCCAACACCAAAAGTTAAAATATAAACTAACTAAAAAAACACATTTCCAGGAGCAATAGTCTGGCAAAGATGAATTATAGTACTACTGTAGGGCGGTACTATGGTTGTCGTTTTTCCCAGACTGAATACTACTGTAGCAACCATTGTTCTCTGGTCGAGTAATAGGATTTTTGAAAGCACGTGAGCAACAAAAAAATTTGGCAAAACTCTTGAGCTCACTACCATGCATACGCAGAGTTATTAATTGGGCGCATAGCTACAGTAGCCTTAACACAGGTCCTGAAAACCACTAAACCAAACAAAATAAATGGTACAATCGGCAGTTAGTTCAGAAATGGCAGATACATAGGTCACACAAATAGGCAAAACTTATGGACATCGTCTGCATGCAAGTCAAGTAAGACACAAACACTACTTCCATTGGGCCTATAGGCGTACTGTAGGTACAGCCAGTCTAGGTAACTATGGAAAGGCTACAGACTATTGGCTACTGTAGGTAACAGCCTATTTGGCTACTGTAGGTAACAGCCTATGTAGTAGGTAACAGCCTATGGCTTACTGTAGGTAACAGTTGTGTGTGTTTTGTTGGTTTGATTGGCCGGAAGTGGGTTATTTGGGGGGTTATTTGGTTATGTCCTCTCTCCAGATAGGGGACAGTCTATTGAACCATTCCTCCCTAACCCTGTACCCTCTCTACTAGAACGTACAAGAGTGTCTGAACACAACCACAACACAGTAAAGCTGCTCACTAATCAATCAAAAATGTACTATGCAAATGTGCTATGTTTTATTACACAAACCTGCCTTTAGGTGTGTCGAGAGTTAATGCTGTATAGACTTTTGTCTGCACTCCTGAAAGAATACTCTATGTAGGTACAGATTGTCTGTTTCTGTCTGTCAATGTCAATCTAGCTAACTGTCCGTCTGTCTGTCTGTGGTACAAGAATAAAGATATACTAAAAGTCAGTGTCCCAAAAGTCGTTTCTGCCTTTTCCAGTATCCTTCCTGGCTTTTCTTATCCTCTCTCTATCTCTGTCTTAAACACCACAGTCAGTGAGTGAGAGAAAGAGGGAGGTAAAGGAAAAGGCAGGAATGCCAGTCAAGGCCTACATCAACTAACCCTGGAAAAAGCTACTGGCTACACTGATTTGGATCACAAGTACACACACACACACACACACACACACGACAAAATGATCATAATCTTAACCATGACCTTGTATTAGTAAGTAGTATTAATAATGGTAGTGGTATGAGGTAGGGGATCAGGAGGGGTTGTTAGGTACTGTATGTCAGTATCAATTTACAAATGTGGTACGCTCTCCAAAAGGTAACACGAACAAGCTTTGGCGTATCTGGATAGAAAGAACTGCTTCTCTGCTGCTCTCGCCTTGCACTCCCTCTCTCTCTCCATGCTCTCTCTCTTTCACTTCTTCCTGCTTTCTCTCTCTCTCTCTTTCCCTACAGTATGCTCCAGCCCTCTCTGTCCCTGTGTCACGAGGGGTTTTCTTATCTCCTCCCTCCTTCATTCCTTCCTGCTCTCTCGCTCTCTCTTTCCCTACTGCACACTTCAATAATGTATGAGACGCAGAGGCAGGAGAGAGTGAGTGAGACAGCATGCCAAGACAGAGGAAGAAAGATGGATCAAAGAGACGGGAAGGGCAGGAGGACAAAGAGAAAAGAGAGCAACAACATCTACACAGGAGCGTCATGTTTAAGTGCTAGATGGAAGACCTGGTGTGGAGGAAAAGGGGGCGGGACTGGAGTTTGGATTTGTGTCGATTTTGTTTTCTTCTTCTCTTCTATTTCGCTCTCATGTCTGTCCTGCCACGCTGGATTTACTCAATAGAAGAAGTACACTATGAGAACGATGGAGGGGGAGAGCGAGAGGGATATATAAAGGGGAGAGAGGGGGGGTGGGGAGAAAGAAAAAGAGGGGGAGAGAGATCATTCAATAATTGGGTCAGCAGATTTATGGGTTCCTAAATCACAAACTGAAGATACATCTAACAATGTGTTTACAGCTAAATAATTATCTTTGCATTCAGTGGGCCACATCTACACATGTGTTGTTTCTGCTGAATGACTGGTAACAGAGGCCTTATACTGTTTCAATCATTTACTGTAATAAGTTATCATGAATTATTGACATACTGTAGAGTATGCACTAGGAGACCGTCAGAGCAGGGCAGACCTGGGCCTGTTATAAGTGCACACTGATTATAGCTGTGGCCTTCGCCTTAACATCTACTGCACTTGACTAGTATGGATTCAGAATTGCATTAGTGGAAACCAAGACTGTTCTCAGGACAGGCCTGGTTYRAGCTAGATATTGTTAYCATTTTAGCTAACCCTAACCATTTTCCTAACCTTTACCTAATTATGCTAACCTGCCATGTTAATTCTCCTAAACCGCTACGAAAAGTAACTTCTGCTAGTCAAAACTGGCAGACCTTCCCTGAGAGCAGTGTGAGTATCTGCTAATGCYATACAGAAGTATGGAAATTAATTTAGTCATCTGCACAATAATTCATATGCCAAGAAATTTCTAAATGAAGTTCAAAAGACGTGAAGAAAGCCTCTAACTGGCTACATGCGAGTGGGTATCAATGAATGGTAATAGGGGAAAGTGAATAATGGTACTTACAGAAAAGGACTCCGACCACAAGAACTCCAATGATACCCATAATGATCATCATCTAGAAAGAAAAGCAAATGGAGAGTTAAAGGTTTTCTTTATTCTTCTATTCTTCTAGTTAATAAACCTGATAGATTTTCCTCAGGATGATTAAACATGTGTTTTTTATTCAGGGGTGAATTCGCTGCGGATTAACGTTAGTCCTGCTGACCAAAAAAACACACACACCAACCGAGCACAATGATGACAAACACAAAAAGTAGAGCATAAAATTTCATCACACTCCCTTGTGTCTAGTCAGTGTACTTTTGGTGCTATTGCTATGCAATTAATAAGAATAACTGCATGTAGAGAAAACTCTGCAGTGAGAGCCTCCCTATTTCCCCATTCCCCGGAGCGCCACTCCTCTCGCCCACAGATGCTAATTAGGGGATTAGTACGCGGGAAAGGGGGGTGACAGCGTTCCAGGGACAGACGCTGTGTGTCCGCCTCAGCGCCCTGCACCTCCATGGCTCAGTTGGTTGATGGAGCATGGTACTGGTTTGTGGAGCGTGGTACTGGTTGGTGGAGCGTGGTACTGGTTGGTGGAGCGTGGTACTGGTTTGTGGAGCGTGGTACTGGTTGGTGGAGCGTGGTACTGGTTTGTGGAGCGTGGTACTGGTTGGTGGAGCGTGGTACTGGTTGGTGGAGCGTGGTACTGGTTGGTGGAGCGTGGTACTGGTTGGTGGAGCGTGGTACTCCACCATATTTTCTTGCCTTCGGTTTCTCGTTCCTCTTTAAAGTTCTGTGATTTCTGGCAATCTATGCTTCTCAATCTCTTTTGTGGATGGTTCTCTAGAGCTTTCTTACATCTCTTTCCTCCGGCTGGAGGGCATCCGCTCTGTCATCTAGCTCCGACAGCTTCTGGTCCCTCTCCAGAACCTTGTCCACATTCACCCGCATAATATCCACCACCTGGAGAGGAGAGAAGAGCGGGGAGAGGAGAGAGAAGAAAGAGAAGAGAGAGAGAGAGGAGAGGAGAGGAGAGGAGAGGAGAGGAGAGGAGAGGAGAGAGGAGAGGAGAGGAGAGGGAAGAGAGAGGAGAGAAGGAGAGGAGAGGAGGAGGAAGGGAGGGAGAGGAGAGGAGAGTGAGAGGAGAGGAAGGAGAGGAGGAATTTACTGACAGCCCGAGCCATAG
>NW_019943086.1:79080-96680 GCF_002910315.2 Salvelinus sp. IW2-2015
GGTTGGTGGAGCATGGTACTGGTTGGTGGTAGCGGTGGTACTGGGTTGGTTGGAGCGTGGTCTGGTTGGCTGGAGCGTGGTACTGGTTGGTGGAACGTGGTACTGGTTGTGGAGCGTGGGTACTGGTTGGTGGAGCCGTGGTACTGGTTAGTGGAGCGTGTACTGGTTGGGTGGAGCGTGGTAACTGGTTTTGGTGGAGGCGTGGTACTGGTTGTGGAGCGTGGATACTGGTTGGTGGAGCACGGTACTGGTTGGTGGACGTGGTACTGGTTGGTGTAGCGTGGTACTGGTTGGTGGAAGCGTGGTACTGAGTTTGGTTGAGCGGTGGTACTCGTTAGTGGAGCGTGGTACTAGGTTGGTGGACGCGTGGTACTGGTTGGTGGACGAGGTCTGGTTGGTGGAGCGTCGATACTGGTTTGGTGGACGTGGTACGTTTTGGTGGATTGCGTGGTATAGTTGTGTGTGCGTAGGTACTGGTTGGTGGATGCGTGGTGACTGACGTGTTGGTGGATGCGTGGTACTGTTGGTGGAGCGTGGTATACTCGGTTGGTGGAGCGTGGTACTAGGTTTGTGTGAGCGTGGTACTGGTTTGGTGGAGGGGTACGCGTGGTAGCGTGGTAAATGTGTGGAGGAGCGTGGTACTGGGTTGGTGAAGCGTGGTCTGGTAGGACGTGATAGTTTGGTGGAGCGTGGTACTGGTTGGTGAGCGTGGTACTGCGGTTGACTGAGATGGACGGTGGTACTGGTTGGTGGAAGGCTGTTGGGGTAGCTGGCTTGGTGGACTGCGTGCAGACGCTGCTGGTTGAGGTGGAGCGTGGTATTGGTGGAGGTGGTTGGACTGGTTGGTGGAGCGTGGTACTGGTTGGTGGACGTGACTGTGGACCGTGGTACTGGTTTGGGAGCGTGGTACTGTTGGCTGGAGCGTGGTACTGGTTGGTGGAGCCGTGGGTACTGTTGGAGTGTAATCTAGTTGGTGGGCGTGGTACTGAGTTGGTGGAGCGGTGCGTTACGTGGTTAGGTGGCGTGGTACTGTTGGTGGATGCGTGGTACTAGGTGAGCGTGGTACTGGTTTGGTGGAGCTGGTACTGGTTGGTGGAGCGTGGTACTGGTTGGTGGAGCGTGGTACTGGTTGGTGGAGCGTGGTACGGTTGGTGGAGCGTGGTACGGTTGGGTGGAGCGTGGTACTGGTTTGGTGGATGTGCGTGGTACTGGTTGGTGGAGCGTGGTATAGTTGGTGGAGCGTGGTACTGGTTGGTGGAGCGTGGTACTGGTTGGTGGAGCGTGGTACTGGTTGGTGGAGCGTGGTACTGGTTGGTGGAGCGTGGTACTGGTTTGGTGGAGCGTGGTATTGGTTTGGTGGAGCGGGGTACTGTTGGCTGGAGCGTGGTACTGGTTGGTGGAGCATGGTCACGCTGTTTGGTGGAGCGTGGTACTGTTGGTGGAGCGTGGTACTGGTTGGTGGAGCGTGTACTGGTTGGTGGAGCGTGGTACGTTGGTGGAGCGTGGTACTGGTGGTGGAGCGTGGTACTGGTTGTGGAGCGTGGTACTGGTTGGTGGCGTGTACTGGTTGGTGGAGCGTGGTACTGGTTGGTGGAGCGTGGTACTGGTTGGTGGAGCCGTGGTTACTGGTTGGTGGAGCGTGGGTACTGGTTGGTGGAGCATGGTACTGGCGTTGCAACACCACACAGTTTGTGGCTTCTGAATGATTCCTCATGGCCACATACAGTCCACTGGATATATTTAACTTGAATATATGACAGTACAACTGTCACTTTGGATAGAAGAAGTTGGTTAAATAACCATATTACAATCATTATCAATATTACCATTACCTTGCAAATTCTCCTGAAAGTGTCTGCTAATGTGAATGACAATATAATCATGGATCACTGTCATTAACCTTTCGCGTTTTTTCCACCAGTATTTGCTTATAGTGGCTGACAGTTCAAACTGGGAGGCTCCGGCTGGAGCGGCATCCGCTCTGTCATTAGCTCCGACAGCTTCTGGTCCCTCTCCAGAACCTTGTCCACATTCACCGCATAATATCCACCACCTGGAGAAGAGAGGAGAGGAAGAGGAGAGGAGGGAGAGAGAGGAGAGGAGAGGAGAGGAAGAGGAAGGAAAGGAGAAGGAGAGGAGAGGAGAGGAGAGGAGAGGAGGAGGGAGGGAGAGGAGAGGAGAGGAGAGGAGAGGAGAGGAGAGGAGAATTTACTGACAGCCCGAGCCATAGAAGCCACCATCACACAATTGAATACAGCAGAAACCATTCCCAAGCTGCAGTGCAGTCCATTACTAAGATAAATTGATCAACCATGTTATTTTCTTTATGTTAATAGCTAACATAACTTTGCCATAGAAATAGAATACATAGAACATCATCATAGACAGCCATGTTGTATCGTATGCTAGCCATGTTGTGTAGTATGCTAGCCATGTTGTATCATATGCTAGCCATGTTGTATTGTATGCTAGCCATGCTGTATCGTATGTAGCAAATTGTTTATCGTGGGTATGTAATTTGGAATAGTTGTTACATACATTTCTCACGCATCACATTCATTATGCACATCACCACAAACACAGCAGCAAATAAAATGACAATTCATGTTGTCAGGTTGATGGAATATCATGTTGATCCCAAAAGCCACACCCTGAGGAGACTGCATAGCCAAAACATTACTGAAATAGAGTCATAAAACAAATCAAACTGCAACGTAGAGTAAGAGTAGAGTAGACTATTGCTACTCTAATTTTTAGATTTCCCAACAATCAAAAGAATGTCAGCTCTGTTTCTACAGCTTGGCTCATGACCGGCATTTCATTCCAGAAGGTTATTCTTTTACTTCTGGCCTCATTCCCTCCCTTCCGCTCATTTCATTGAATTGGATAAATGAAAGCAAAATGGGGGAACTAGGTGGCGCTATTGCTTACACCAAGGAGAGTGAAACGAATGCAGAGAGGAGGGAGCAACTGGAAATGCACCCAGATCTGGCCTAATTGCTGCTAGTTGTCTCACGCTGTGACGTCAATCCAGAGCTAGCTACTTGCTGTAGTTTAAAATGTTGTACGTAATGGTTTGGCACGAGTGGGAGTCCTGTTAGAGCATGGTATCGAGCCCGGAGCAGGTTGGTTGGTAACTGTATGTGCGTGTCCAGTACCTTAGCTCACCTCCTCCACTTGGGCTTGGTGTCTGTTGTGCCTGCGGTTTGCTGGAGGTGTTGGGAGGAGGGGGTGGGGCCTCCACTGGGGCTCCTTGCTCCTAGGGGGCCCCCTGGTGGGGCTCCGGGAGGTCCCAGCTGGGGGAGCAAGCATCTGGGGCAGACTGGGAAGGGGAGAGAGGGAGGAAGGAGGCAGAGGAGAAGAGACACACCTCCACCAAGTACACTGGAAAACCGTTCCGCACCGGCCGACCACTAAGTTGAGCCGGGAGGAGCGGAGACGCGGGCTCCGGAAGAAGAAGACCCGGATCGAAGGACATCACGCCCGACCCACCATACCAGCCCACCAACCAGTACCACGCTCCAACCCAACCAGTACCCGGTAGACAAAATAATCGTTCGCCACCAGGTACCATCGCTTCACCTAAACCATACCAATAGGGGAAACACGTCCACACAGTACACACGACTCTCACAACGCAGAATACAACCTCACACCCAAGTAGCGAAGCTCGCCAAACCAGTACCGAATGCTCGCATACAACCAACTGAGCCATTGAGGTGCAGGGGCTGAGGCGGACACACAGCGTCGTCCCACCGCTGTCCCCTTTCCGCGGTACTAATCCCTAATTAGTCTGTCTGTGGCGAGGGAGTGGCGCTCCGGGGAATGGGGAATAGGGGGTCTCACTGCAAGGTTTTCTCTAGCAGTTATTCTTATTAATTGCATAGCAATAGCACAAAAATACACTGACTAAGACACAAGGGAGTGTGATGAAATTTTACGCTCTGCTTTTTGTTTTGTCATATGTGGCTGGGTTGGTGTGTGGTGTGTGTGTGTTTTTTGGTCAGACAGGCTAAGTTATACCGCAGCGAATTCACCCCTGATAAAAAACACATGTTTTAATCACCTGAGGAAAATCTATCAGTTTATTAACTAGAAGATAGAAAATAAAGAAAAATCTTATACTCTCCCATTTGCTTTTCTTTCTAGATGAGATCATTATGGGTATATTGGAGTTCTCTGTGGTCGGAGTCCTTTTCTGTAAGTACCATTTTTCCACTTTCCCCTATTACCATTCATTGATACCCACTCGCATGTAGCCAGTTAGAGGCTTTCTTCACGTCTTTTGAACTTCATTTAGAAATTTTTGCATATGAATTATTGTGCAGATGACTAAATTAATTTCCATTACTTCTGTATCAGCATTAGCAGATACTCACACTGCTCTCAGGGGGTCTGCCGGTTTTGATCTAGCAGAAGTACTTTTCGTTAGCGGTTTAGGAGAATTAAATGGAGGTTAGAATATTAGGTAAAGGTTAGGAAATGGTTAGGGTTAGCTAAAATTTACACATATCTAGCTGTAACAACAGGCCTGTCCTGAGACCAGTCTTGGTTTCCACTAATGCAATTCTGAATCCATACTACTAGTCAAGTGCAGTAGATGTTAAGGCGAGGCCACAGCTATAATCAGTGTGCACTTATAACGGCCCAGGTCTTGCCCTGCTCTGACGGTCTCCTAGTGCCTACTCTACAGTATGAATTTCATGATAACTTATTACAGTAAATGATTGAAACAGTATATAAGGCCTTGTTACCAGTATTCAGCAGAAACAACACATGTGTGAGTTCCCACGAATGCAAAGATAATTATTTAGCTGTAAACCCATTGTTAGATGTTGTTCAGTTTGTGATTCAGGAACCCATAAATCTGCTGACCCAATTATTGAATATCTCTATCCTCTTTTCTCTCCTCCCACCCTTCTCTCTTTTATCTTTCGCTCTCTCCTCCATCGTTCTCATAGGTACTTCTTCTATTGAGTAAATCCAGCGTGGCAGGACAAGACATGAGAGCGAATAGAGAGAGAAAGAAGAAACAAAATCGACACAAACCAAACTCCAGTCCCGCCCTTTTTCTCCAAACCAGTGTCTTCCTCTAGCACTTAAACATGACGCTAGTGTCTCTCTTTTTCTTCGTCCTCCTCGCCTTCCCTTCTTTATCATTTCTTCCTCTGTTTTGGCGTGCTGTCTCACTCACCTCTTTCCTGATCTGCGTCTCATACATTATTAAAGTGTGGCAGTTAAGGTGGCATAGTATGGAAAAGGAGGGAGACGAGAGAGAAGAAGGGAATAAGGGGAGGAGATAAGAAAACCCTCGTGACACAGGGACAGATGAGGGTGGAAGCATAACGTGGGAGTAGAGGAGAGAGAAGCAGAAGAGTAAGAGAGATAGAGAGAGTGAAAAGAGAGAGTAATAGCATTGAGAGAGGAGAGGTGAGTTGAAGCGAGAGAGTAGAGCAGTTTTTCTTTCGTATTTTCGATGCAAGTTGGTGGTCGTGAATGTTATTTTTTGGGAGAGGGTAAGCCCACATCACACAATTGAATACAGCATGAAACCATTCCCAAGCTGCAGTGCAGTCCATTACTAAGATAAATTGATCAACCATGTTATTTTCTTTATGTTAATAGCTAACATAACTTTGGCCATAGAAATAGAATACATAGAACATCATCATAGACAGCCATGTTGTATCGTATGCTAGCCATGTTGTGTAGTATGCTAGCCATGTTGTATCATATGCTAGCCATGTTGTATTGTATGCTAGCCATGCTGTATCGTATGCTAGCCAAATTGTTATCGTGGGTATTGTATTTTGGAATAGTTGTTACAACATTTCTCAGCGCATCATTCATTATGCACACACCACAAACACACAGCAATAAAATGACAAATTCATGTTGTCAGGTTGATGGAATATCATGTTGATCCCAGAAAGCCACACCCTGACGGAGACTGCATAGCCAAAACATTACTGAAATAAGTCATAAAACAAATCAAACTGCAACGTAGAGTAGAGTAGAGTAGACTATGCTACTCTATTTTTAGATTTCCCAACAATCAAAGAATGTCAGCTCTGTTTCTACAGCTTGGCTCATGACCGCATTTCATTCCAGAAGGTTATTCTTTTACTTCTGGCCTCATTCCCTCCCTTCCCCTATTTCATTGAATTGGATAAATGAAAGCAAAATGGGGGAAACTAGGTGGCGCTATTGCTTACACCAAGGAGAGTGAACGAYTGCAGAGAGGAGGGAGCAACTGGAAATGCAGCCCAGATCTGGCCTAATTGCTGCTAGTTGTCTCACGCTGTGACGTCAATCCCAGAGCTAGCTACTTGCTGTAGTTTAAAATGTTGTACTGTATGGTTTGGCACGAGTGGGAGTCCTGTTAGGAGCATGGTATCGAAGCCCGGAGCAGGTTGGTTGGTACTGTATGTGCGTGTCACACTAGCTCACCTCCTCCACTTGGGCTTGTGTCTGTTGTAGCCTGCGGTTGCTGGAGGTGTTGGGAGGAGGGGGTGGGGGCCCTCCACCTGGGGCTCCGTCTGCTCCTGGGGCCCCTGGGGCTCCGGGAGGTCCAGCTGGGGGAGCAGCATCTGGGGCAGACCTGGGAAGGGGAGAGAGGGAGGAAGGGACGGAGAGGAGAAGAGATGGGAAAGCGAGGGATAGGCGGGGGGAAGGAGGGAGACGGGAAGAGAGAGATGAGGAAGGGTAAGAAAAATAAATGGGGAGATGAGAAAGGGGAGAGGAAGAGAAGAGACAGATGTGAGGGAGAGGGGGAAGGGGAGGAGGAGGACATTTTACATTTAGCAGTCAAGCTGAAACAACTGCATTTTAGAGGTGTTGTAACTCAAACTATTTTCAACAAATAAGCCTTGATAACAGTACTCAGTGATAAAAGACATTCAGATTAAAAGTTCAAAACACAGAAGGGCAGGTATAATGAGGAGAGGGGAAAGAGGAGGAGGAGGAGGAGGAAATAAGGGATATGAGCTAAAGGAAGGAATTGGAAGCAAGAGAGGGGAAGAGGGAGAGGAAGTGTATTGGGGAGGCTGTATCGCATTAGTGGAAACCAAGACTGTTCTTGGGGCAGGTCTGCCGGTTTTGGCTAACAGAAGTGACTTTTCATAGAATATTGGGAGAATGCCCTGAAAACAGTCTTGGTTTTCACTAATGCGATGCCGCATGGGGGAGAGGAAGAAAGATGAATGATGAGGTACAGAAAGGAGAAAAGCTGTTGGTGAGGAGAATAAATGGGATAAAGTCAGAGTTGTATATGGGATAGATGCCTCCCTGAGACAGAGAGAGACAGAGAGAGAGAGAGAGATGGAGAGAAGAGAGAGACAGACAAGAGAGAGGAAAGAAAAAGAGCGAGAGAGGGGGGAGAGAGACAGAAAGAGAGAGAGAGAGTGTCAGATTAAGCAAGAGGGAGATAAGAAGAAGAGGAGGATGAGAGGAAAGGCCAAAAGAAAAGTAAGAGGAGGCTGTAGAGATAGAGAACAGGAGAGAGGGTTAAGAGAGAAGGATAAGGAGAAATGGAATAAAAGGAGAGGAGAGAGAAAAGGCAGAAGGATTAAAACAACTAATTTGGTTCAGAAGGGTAAAGAGAGGGGGAGGAGGGGTGGTGAGAGAAAGGGGAGGGGTGAGAGGGGGAGCGTTCTAACACAGACAGCCTACATTGACTCATCTGGGGGTGTTGGTCCTGACTCAGACTATTGAAATTAGTAAAATATACAGTAGAGGCAACCATTCCATCCACCATATATATATGAATATGAAGAATATAGCCATCATTTGAAAGGCATGAACTTGTTCTATACTGCAGTTGCAGGACAGTCTCATCCCAGATGTCATGCGTAGTACCCTACTGTATGTCCTACTGTAACAGGAGAAGAAGACAAACATCTCAGACCAATCAGTTCACATTGATATTGATCTTCTAATACTTCACAGACATTTGATAACCTGGAAGTCCCTAGAACCATACGGTTCAAAACCCATGGAATAAAGAAAGAAAACATAATTTCAGCTGAAATAAGCCAATTATTAATTAAAATAATCAAGCAAAAAATGAATTTCTTTTGAAGCCCAGAAGAGGACTGAGGGTAATCAACTACAYTAGACGAGATCCATTATTCAGAGCTGCTGTGACGGAAAAAGACTTGCGTCAGCAAAATACATTAAGCTAGAACAAATCAATAGAGCATAGAAAAAGCCTGACAACATGATAGAAATACTCAACATATTAGAATAAATCATGTTTAGTGAATATCCATTTTTTATAGAATAAGTAAAAAAGAGGAAGCCCTGCATTGATACTCACATCTTCTATGCAGCTGCTTGGAACTGACACACTGTCACTGAGCGGTGGGGGGAGGGAGGGGGAGGGGGGGTTGCGAGAGACGAAAGGGGGAAGGGTCTGAAGTAAAAAATTAAAAAGCGAAATCACAAAAAAGCAATGGGAAAATCTCTGCTGTCGTCCAAAGATGTCCAGAACCTCAGAGACTCGACTGATTAAAATGATGCGTTAATAACAAACGGACGCAGAAGCTGATGCAGTAACCTCAAAGCAATGCTTTAGCACCGCAAGTCATCCCCAAAGTACCGCAATACCCAGGCAAGCGTCGGGTAATAATTCACTCGAAGAAAGGCAACGGAACCAGAGGTTGAAAGTGAATACGGGTGATGCACAGATTCTCAATTTCAGCTCGTAAAATCCATAAGGGATAAATCKAAGGATGCTTGGCGATTTTCTTTAAATAATAAATCTATGCAAGAGAAGTCGTGATACTCCAAAGATGCTGAGTCGAGATGCTCAAAATCACACCAATGGTTTAYGTTGCACGTTCCCCTTCAAAAGCTAAACACAACTGATTTCACTTTCCTTTACATTAACCATTTATATAATTTCACTATTTTCCCGTGGTCTAGTTTCAGAATTATCTAGAATTATCTAACACCGCCGTTGTTCCCCCTCTCCCGGCGAGTGTGTCGAAGCGTATYTGTGTGTCGGTTTGTGCGCTAGTTTCGTTAGTGTGTGTTTGTGTGATGGCACTATACTGCAATAATGCGTCGCTCCCCTTCCCCTCTCTCTCTCCAGCTGGACTAATAACGATGGTGCGGTACCTCTTTCCCAACCCCCTCCCTCCTCTTTCTTGTGCTCCCCTCTCGCTCCACACTTTGCAGTACTGCAGTTTTCTCTGTGTGTCGGATAGGGCGGCAGGACGACACTGCGGTACATTGCTTGGTACAGAATGTTGACTCCGCTACCCCCCCCCACACTCTCACGCGTTCTGGCTTGTAAGTGCTCCCTTCTCCACCGGGACGACTAGGCTTCTCACTAACACCCAGTTATAGACTACTCACTATCTGTCCCTATGTTTGATTTATTCCAGTTTCATCATGACCACAACTCGGTTATTCCTCTTTAGTCCATGAATACAAAACGAGATGGGAGGCAGTGCGAACATTACTGCACAGCAGTGAGCTGCGTTATGGAGCAATATAGCCCCATTGGTTGCGTTGAAAACGTGCTAGCCAGGCCGTGGGGTAATTTAATATGGAGAATGCTTAGTCAAATCTGAGATCTGGTCAACTGATTGATTATTGAATATGTAACTTTATAGATTACTGCTATTGGCACATTCACATGGATCGACAATTTAGGTCGAAATGACTAACTACCTTTAGGTCAAATACTAATGCGGCCTTACAATAAAATCACTCAATTGTAATGACAAGCTTCTGTTTATTATCATACCCACAACATTACTTACATTAGTCCCCAATGTGATAATATTTACAGACCATAGAGCATCAAACATTGTGTGTATATTTCCACTTCTAGGAGTTCATAATGGTTGAAAACATGTATTTTACAGATGTGCGTGTTGATTTAGTGCTAACAACAATACTAAATGAATCCAACATTTTCCAGCTGTCAAAGTCAAAAACGAATTGCAATCAGCTTCCTCTTACCCCAATATGGATATAAGAAAAGGTGARTACCAAATGGTATAAGGGGCTGATATAAATCTAAGTGGCATAACTGAGTAGCACACATTTCTCTCTTTAGAATCTGAATGTGGTCCAGTGGGCAGGTTGTTAGTACAGTAGTAGTTRAGCATTGTTAGCCAGACCGCTCAGTCCCAGATCAGATCAGCGATGTTTCCCAAAGCGGTTGAAGTGTCGATAGAGGAAGCGGATCCTGTTCTGCATGTCGTGTTTGTCCTGTGTCATCATCCTGTCTCCTACCATCCTCTTCTTCCTCGTCAGACGCTGCAGCTCATTGCCACGGAAACCTTTCACCCAGACCGGTCCAACGATCAGGTTCTTAGGGTGGGCTTTGAAGTCACCTACAGACAACGCGTTAGAGATGTAAGGCCTGTTATAGGAGAGTGTGTGTGTGTGTTTTGGTTAACCCCAAAAAGACAGCACTGTACCATTTTGTATCAACTGGCAATATGGCAGAAGCCTTACATTACATTTTTAGCAGGGGGCAAAAGTGACATTTTCAGCATGTGTCCATTTTCATATCTACCTGGTAACCAAGAGTAGATTTGAAGTTAGTCCAGAGGACAGTGTCATGTTGCTGAAATGGTTTGAGTCCCAAGAGACTGGGAGCACTTTCATAAAGATATGAAAGTTATGCGTCAACTCAATGTCTTGACATCAGGTCAAATGAGCTATGATTTGATGCTGATAACTTCCCAATTACCTAAAATTCCTATGTTGTCATAAACCCCAAACATGCTCCTCTTCTCAGRCCACCTGTCCACCTTCTTCAGCTCAGGAATGGCATTCATACYGACTGGACAGCACACACCTGAAACACACATTTTGATCTCATTAGCTGGGCTACATTCAGTACCAAGACTTCAATTGACAAGAACTATAATAATGACTGTAATGCTACAGTATAAACAACGATTGTATGACACCTAATGTATCAGTGTCCTGTTTTGTAGTATACACATTAAAACTTCTTGTTACGACATATCAAATTCACAGGGCCCTGGTTGGAAAATTGTGAGCATGCAAAATAGGCCTATCATTATGAAATGTGTATTTTATTTAACTAAGTCAGTTAAGAACAAATTCTTATTTACAATGACAGCCTAGGAACAGTGGGTTAACTGACTTGTTCAGGGGCAGAACGACAGATTTTTACCTTGTCAGCTCGGGGATTCGATCTTGCAACCTTTCGGGTACTGGCCCAACGCTCTAACTAGGCTACCTGCAGCAGCTACAAAACATTCCATCTGAATTACAATGTACCTACCAGTTCTAATCTTAACTACCAGTGCTAATCTGTCTGGTTGTGTGGAGTGGCAAGCCTTCAGCAACCCTCTCAACAGAGACATAGTTCACCTGAAATACACAGAGGTCGTCAATCATTCTGGAAAGGTAAAATAGCTAACGTTAGCTAGCTAACTAACTAAATAAGAAATTGTACAGTACAGCTACACAACTAACATATTGCTACAGCCTAGTAACATTACCTAGCTACTAGTGTAATATTTTGTACAATATTTGCAAAAACAAGAGGTAACGTTAGTTAGAATAAAATGCTGTTCCTCTTTGCCTACAAGTTGACCTAGCTAAGCCAGCAATACCGTGTTTACCCGAAGCGTTGCACGTGTTTATGACCTTGTTTTCGTCAATCTAATATGATAATAAAATCAAAGACAATCGAAATTCACGTTTTAAAGCTTCGACATGTATAAAGTCATGCATGACAAACGGGCACCTCCATTTTCCTACTATTCCCAAGATGCAACGCGCATTTAACGTACAACTCCTAAACATCCGCATCAACAATTATCTGTTCATAGGGCTCGTTTTTTGTAGGTCTACAAACTGAACTACTGTAGACTACATTTTATCCACTAGGTGGATACATTCACTTCATACATTTTCACCAACCACATACGCATAAACACTATGAAGACACACTCACACGCTGTGTTGGTTTCAGTCTTACTATAACAAAAACAGCTGAATGGAATAAGGGGCGTCTGTTTCAAAGAAGCAAGCGCAGCAGAAATTAATTTGGTCCAATTTTCAGTTCTGCTTTGACGTCAGTGTCCTTCAGCGGAAAATAAAAATGAAAAACACATATTACAAAAAAATATAACAACATTCCATTGATGGCCCTACACCTATACTGACTTCTGATACTCATGCACGCCCAGATGTTATGATAATATTGCAGGATGCCGCATGAATTTGGTAAATTTACGGGCCGGGTTTACAAAGCATTTGCACAAGTGCAATGTATAGGAAAGGCCAATTTGGAATGTTTATATAAAGAATGTCTCATGTAATATGGCAGAGGAGATAGCCTATCAATAATAACTTGTGATATGAATGATTATTGTGGATAGGTAAGAATTGGGATTTATTTTAAAATGCATTTAAAAACACCCAAACCCAATTATTTAAAAACAAAAACATTCAAACTCTAAACAGTTTGAGAGAATAATTGCTGCATTTATTGAGACTTTACAGCCTGGTGTATCATTGTTCTACATAGCTGGTTTTTTATTATTATTCTGTGCACAGACAGTGTACTCAGTGGTGTAAAGTACTTAAGTAAAAATACTTTAAAGTACAACCTAAGTCGTTCTTTTGGGTATCTGTACTTTACTTTACTATTTTTTATTTTTGACAACTTTTACTTTTACTCCACTACATTCCTAAAGAAAATATTGTAATTTTTACTCCATACATTTTCCCTGACAACCAAAAGTACTCGTTACATTTTGAACGCTTAGCAGGACAGGAATATGGTCAAATTCGTGCACTTATCAAGAGAACACATGGTCATCCCTACTGCCTCTGGCGGACTCATTAAACACAAATGCATCTTTTGTAAATAATGTCTGAGTGTTAGAGTGTGCCCCTGGATATCCATACATTTTAAAACAAGAATAAGGCCGTCTGCTTTGCCCCTTTACCTCTTCTGTTCATGTACATATTACCTCGACTAACCTGTTCCCCAGCTCATTGACTAGGTACCTGTACCCCCTATATATACCGTAGCCTCGTTATTGTTTTTTTATTGTGTTACTTTAGTTTATTTAGTAAATATTTTCTTAACTCTATTTTTCTTAACTGCATTGTTGGTTAAGGGTTTGTAAGTAAGTATTTCACAGCAAGGTCTGCACCTGTTTTATTCGGTGCATGTGACAAATACATTTTGTTTTGATGAATATAAGGAATTTTAAATGATTTAAACTTTTACGTTTGATACTTAAGTATATTTAAAACCAAATACTTTTATACTTTTACTTAAGTAGTATTTTACTGGCTGACCTTCACTTTTACTTGAGTAACTTTCTATTAAGGAATCTATACTTTTACTCAAGTATGACAATTGGGTACTTTTTCCACCACTGAGTGTACTGTAGATAACTGTAGACCTTCAGGTTCAACATCTGGATTAAAAATCTGCTGAACAGACAGAAAAATGTCATATACAGTGCCTTCAGAAAGTATTCACACCCTTACATTTTTTCCACAATTTGTTGTGTTACAGCCTGAATTTAAAAAAAAGAAGCAGACATTGAATATCCCTTTGAGCATGGTGAAGTTATTAATTACACTTTGGATGGTGTATCAATACACCCAGTCACTAAAAAGATACAGACGTCCTTCCTACTCAGTTGCTGGAGAGGAAAGAAACAGCTCAGGGATTTCACCATGAAGTCACTGGTGACTTTAAAACAGTTACAGAGTTTAACGGCTGTGACAGGAGAAAACTGAGGATGGATTGACATCATTGTAGTTACTCCGCAATACTAACCTAACTGACAGAGTGAAAAGAAGGAAACCTGTACAGAACAAAAATATTCCAAAACATGCATCCTGTTTGCAACAAGGCACCAAAGTAATACTGCAAAATAAATGTGGCAAAGCAATTAACATGTTGTCCTGAATAGAAAGTATTATGTTTGGAGCAAATCCAACACAACACACTACTGAGTACCACTCTCCATATTTTCAAGCATAGTGGTGGCTGCATCATGTTATGGGTATGTAATTGTTAAGGACTGGGGAGTTTTTTGTATAAAAAATAAACGGAATGGAGCTAAGCACAGGCAAAATCCTAGAGGAAAATCTGGTTCAGTCTGCTTTCCACCAGACTCTGGGAGATGAATTCACCTTTCAGCAGGACAATAACCTAAAACACAAGACCAAATCTACACTGTAGTTACTTACCAAGAAGATAGTGAATGTTCCTGAGTGACCAGGTTACAGATTTGACTTAAATCTGCTTGAAAATCTATGGCAAGACCTGAAAATGGTTGTCTAGCAACGAGTACAGTTGCATGGACAGTCAGATTAATATAATAGTTTGTTTAAAACGTTTACAAAATTTGAAAAAAGTCAAGGGGTCTGAATACTTTTCTAATGCACTGTAAACAGTGTCCCCCGACCCCTCCCTGCCTCAGCCTCCAGTATCTATGCTGCAATAATCTATGTGCCGGGGCCAAGGGTCAGTCTTTTATATCTGGTGTAATTATCCTGTCTTATCTGGTGTCCTGTGTGAATTTAAGTGTGCTCCCTCTAATGCTCTAATTCTCTCTCCCTCTGAGCCCTAGGACCATGCCTCAGGACTACCTGGCCTGATGACTCCTGGCTGTCCCCAGTACACCTGGTCATGCTGCTGCTCCAGTTTCAACTGTTTTGCCTGCGGCAATGGAACCCTGACCTGTTCACCGGACGTTCTACCTCTCTCTCTACCACTCCTGCTATCTCAACCTCTGAATGACCATGCTGGTCATCTATGAAAGTGTTCTTCAAGATATTCAAACTCTGGCCTTAATGGCCATGTACTATCTCCACCAGGCACAGCCAGAAGAGGGCTGGCCACCCCTCAGAGCCTGGTTTTTCTCTAGGTTTCTTCCTAGTTTCCTGCCTTTCTKGGGGGTGTTTCCTATTCACCGTGCTTTTACGTCTGCATTCGTTGCTGTTTGGGGTTTTAGACTGGGTTTCTGTATAGCACTTTGTGACATCTGCTGGTGTAAAAAGGGCTTTATAAATACATTTGATTGATTGGTTAAAGTGTCTACATGACTATTGCCATACTCGGCCTACTGCCATAATCAGTTTAATATCGAATTATTTGTGTGCATGTAAACATATTCAATGATCAACAAACAATTTGACAGAGCTTGAAGTAGTTTGAAAAGAATAATGGCCAAATGTAGCACAATCCAGGTGTGGAAAGCTCCTAGACACTTACCCAGAAAGACTCACAGCTGTAATCCTGCCAAAGGTGATTCTAACATGTATTGACTCAGGGGGTTACTTATCTAATCAAGATATACTGTATGAGTGTTTTATTTTTCATATTTATTTTTATAAATGTTCGAATTTTCCTTCCACTTTGACATTAGAGTAAAAAAAAGGACAATAAAATATATTTTAATCCCACTTTGTAACAACAAAATGTGGAAAAAATCAAGGGGTGCTACTTTCTGAAGACTCTGTACATCCTTTCAACAGACAGAATGTAGTTTATCTCATCATGCATCCGCCTCCTCTCAGCTGCCAGTAAAAGGCTGTATCAGCCTACTGATATGGCCAGACTGGGTTCAAATGCCTTCTGTTTAATTTTTCTGTATTTATTTGTTTCTATATGTATGTATGTATATTTTTAATTGCTCTAGGGATATAATTATTTTTTGGATTAGCTTATTTACTATGATGTTTATTATTTTTTACTCTTTATGCGAGTAGAACACTGCAGAGAACACCGGACAAAGAATTATCAGTGAATTATCACAGTGAATTATTGTAATGTTTGTTTATGTGTCAATTAATGGGTTGCCAACTGACAATTTGACACGGAAATCAAATTTCATTCATTCCAATTTCATTCAGTGGTGCACTGTCAACTGAAGTGAAGTGTATTGAAATATTTCACAGCTCAAAGTTTGATTCATTTATTTGAAGAATGCCTATATGAGCCCAGTTTAAATCGACCAAACARAAAATGCTAATTCAAATACAAATTCAACATCAAAATGCTATGCACAATTAAGAGTGATTTGAACTWTAATTCCTATAGTTTTGTAACATTAGTGTGCTGGATTGAGGTCGAGATTGAGTGATGTGACGTGATGAGCGAGAGGGACAGGAACAGATGAGTTATCCTGTTGAAGAATTTAGACTGAAGATATCTAGTTGAAATATTTTCCCGACTTCAGGTTGATTTGCATACTGTAGGTTTTTTTCATCCTCATTGTCATCTATTGTTTCCATGTGAGGGGCATCTGTCTGTTTAAGACTTTCCCTCATCACTGCCTAACTGTGGATTTAAATACAGTATGTACATTTAAAGATCAGCAGGAGGAAAGACCACCTCACGAATCTGATTCACAGACCCCGAAAGCCAGCAAGAAAGAGAGAGAAGGAGGGGGCGGGGGTTGTGGTCCCAATGTACTCACTGAGCCACCAAATGTGGGCCAAAAACCCACAGCCTGTGATTTCAACAGGTTTACATGGAAATGTTTTGAGGTTTTGAAGAGAGTAGTGGGGGAGGGGGTTGATAGATGAGATAGAAATATTAAAAGATGTATCCAGCACAGAGAGATTCACAACTGTCTGAACCAGGGGAAAATATGGCTGCTACAAGAACACAAACAACTCTTGGGTCTTCACCCACACATTTTCATATATCTATCCATCTATACATCCATCCATCCATCCAAATACATTTAAACTCAGTTTTTCACAATTCCTGACATTTAATCCTAGTAAAAATTCCCTGTCTTAGGTCAGTTAGGATCACCACTTTATTTTAAGAATGTGAAAGGTCAGAAAAATAGTAGAGAGAATGATGTATTTCAGCTTTTATTTCTTTCATCACATTCCCAGTGGGTCAGAAGTTTACATACACTCAATTAGTATTTGGTAGCATTGCCTTTAAATTGTTTAACTTGGGTCAAACGTTTCGGGTAGACTTCCACAAGCTTCCCACAATAAGTTGGGTGAATTTTGGCCCATTCCTCCTGACAACGCTGGTGTAACTGAGTCAGGTTTGTAGGCCTCCCTGCTCACACACACTTTTTCAGTTCCGCCCACAAATGTTCTATGGGATTTAGGTCAGGACTTTGTGATGGCCACTCCAATACCTTGACTTTGTTGTCCTTAAGCCATTTCTCCACAACTTTGGAAGTATGCTTGGGGTCATTGTCCATTTGGAAGACCCATTTGCAACCAAGCTTTAACTTCCTGACTGATGTCTTGAGATGTTGCTTTACTATATCCACATAATTTTCCTTTCTCATGATGCCATCTATTTTGTGAAGTGCACCAGTCCCTCCTGCAGCAAAGCACCGCCACAACATGATGCTGCCATTGGGACACGGTTGGGATGGTGTTCTTCGGCTTGCAAGTATCTGGCTTTTTTTATGGCGGTTTTGGAGCAGTGGCTTCTTCCTTGCTGAGTGGCCTTTCAGGTTATGTCGATAAAGGACTCGTTTTACTGTGGATATAGACACTTTTGTACCTGTTTCCTCCAGCATCTTCACAAGGTTCTTTGCTGTTGTTCTGGGATTGATTTGCACTTTTCACACCAAAGTACGTTCATCTCT
>NW_019943086.1:99685-127371 GCF_002910315.2 Salvelinus sp. IW2-2015
ACGAATCTGATTCACAGACCCCGAAAGCCAGCAAGAAAGAGAGAGAAGGAGGGGGCGGGGGTTGTGGTCCCAATGTACTCACTGAGCCACCAAATGTGGGCCAAAAACCCACAGCCTGTGATTTCAACAGGTTTACATGGAAATGTTTTGAGGTTTTGAAGAGAGTAGTGGGGGAGGGGGTTGATAGATGAGATAGAAATATTAAAAGATGTATCCAGCACAGAGAGATTCACAACTGTCTGAACCAGGGGAAAATATGGCTGCTACAAGAACACAAACAACTCTTGGGTCTTCACCCACACATTTTCATATATCTATCCATCTATACATCCATCCATCCATCCAAATACATTTAAACTCAGTTTTTCACAATTCCTGACATTTAATCCTAGTAAAAATTCCCTGTCTTAGGTCAGTTAGGATCACCACTTTATTTTAAGAATGTGAAAGGTCAGAAAAATAGTAGAGAGAATGATGTATTTCAGCTTTTATTTCTTTCATCACATTCCCAGTGGGTCAGAAGTTTACATACACTCAATTAGTATTTGGTAGCATTGCCTTTAAATTGTTTAACTTGGGTCAAACGTTTCGGGTAGACTTCCACAAGCTTCCCACAATAAGTTGGGTGAATTTTGGCCCATTCCTCCTGACAACGCTGGTGTAACTGAGTCAGGTTTGTAGGCCTCCCTGCTCACACACACTTTTTCAGTTCCGCCCACAAATGTTCTATGGGATTTAGGTCAGGACTTTGTGATGGCCACTCCAATACCTTGACTTTGTTGTCCTTAAGCCATTTCTCCACAACTTTGGAAGTATGCTTGGGGTCATTGTCCATTTGGAAGACCCATTTGCAACCAAGCTTTAACTTCCTGACTGATGTCTTGAGATGTTGCTTTACTATATCCACATAATTTTCCTTTCTCATGATGCCATCTATTTTGTGAAGTGCACCAGTCCCTCCTGCAGCAAAGCACCGCCACAACATGATGCTGCCATTGGGACACGGTTGGGATGGTGTTCTTCGGCTTGCAAGTATCTGGCTTTTTTTATGGCGGTTTTGGAGCAGTGGCTTCTTCCTTGCTGAGTGGCCTTTCAGGTTATGTCGATAWAGGACTCGTTTTACTGTGGATATAGACACTTTTGTACCTGTTTCCTCCAGCATCTTCACAAGGTTCTTTGCTGTTGTTCTGGGATTGATTTGCACTTTTCACACCAAAGTACGTTCATCTCTAGGAGACAGAATGCGTCTCCTTCCTGAGCGGTATGATGGCTGCGTGGTCCCATGGTGTTTATACTTGCGTACTATTGTTTGTACAGATGAACGCGGTACCTTCAGGTGTTTGAAAATTGCTCCCAAGGATGAACCAGACTTGTGGAGGTCTACAATTTCTTTTTCTGAGTTCTTGGCTGATTTCTTTTGATTTTCCCATGATATCAAGCAAAGAGGCACTGAGTTTGAAGGTAGGCTTTGAAATACATCCACAGGTACACCTCTAATTGACTCAAATTATGTCAATTAGCCTCTCAGAAGCTTCTAAAGCCATGACATAATTTTCTGGAATTTTCCAAGCTGTTCAAAAGCACAGTCAACTTGGTGTATGTAAACTTCTGACTCACTGGAATTGTGATACAGTGAATTAAAAGTGAAACAACCTGTCTGTTAACAATTGTTGGAAAAATGACTTGTGTCATGCACAAAGTAGATGTCCTAACCGACTTGCCAAAACTATAGTTTGTTAACAAGAAATTTGTGAAGTGGTTGAAAAACAAGTTTTAATGACTCCAACCTAAGTGTATGTAAACTTCCGACTTCATCTATCCGTCCGCCCGCCCGTCCGTCTGTCTGTCTGAAACTACAGAGCAGTATAGGTGGTATGATGGGAACCTGATGCTATAAACTCAAATATTGTCCCTAAGCTTCAGAATAGCCCTGTATGACTGAGGCAGAGAGCGAGAAAGAGAGAGACGTAAAGGGAGATGGAAGTCGCTATCATCATCATCATGTATTCTCCACCAAAACAAAGCCAACCACCATTCAATGACTTGCATTACTGGAACCGGCCCTGTCCTCCCATGTATGCTGGTGAGCTGGTAACTTACAGCAGTGAGAACTGCATGATGATCAATGTGGAAGGATACAGTGGTTAGATTGTGCACACTTTCGGCAACCCTGTGCTTCCTGTAAGTTCCACTGAGTAGAAATACAATAGATACACTAAATGCAGGGTTAAAATGAATGGGTCACTCTGTCAATGGATATATAAATACTGTGTATTACAGTACTGTATGTTTCTGATGATGATAAAAAACAGTGTTTTTTATACCACTCTGTACCTGTAAGGTAATTAAAGGTAGAGTAACAGATCAAATTCAACTTTGCAGAACTTGAGCAGAGAGAGGGGGGAGGGAAAAAGCGAGAGAGAGAGGGGGGGAGAGAGGGAGAAGAGGGGAGGGAAAGAGAGATAAAGGAGGGTGAAGGGGAGAGAGAGAGAAAAAGAGAGAGAGAGGAGGGGAGGGGAGAGAGAGAGGGGGGTGGGAGAAGGAGAGAGGAGGGAGAAGAAGCAGAAAGAGGAGCGAAGGGAGGGGAAAGAGAGAGGGAGAGAGAGAGGGAGGGAAAGAGAATCCGTGGAGGGAGCATGTAGGATTCCCTGTTTGTGTGGCGTTGACAGTTTCCATGTTGCGTCAGTGAGACTGCACAAACCGCATCAAAGACCGCCTCGTTGCTCATAGGAGAGGGACTACCTGCTTAGACACCTCCCTCTTCCCACAACTCACACCTACAGGCCTTTATATACCCAGCCCCAATTGACAGAAACACACACAACAGCAGAGAGATCAAAGAGGGACGCAGAGAGAAAATACTAAGCTAGGTTTGCAACAACAATCTGTTGATCAAAACTTCAGAAGAAAGGAAAAAAGAGAAAAGAAGAGACCATGTGGCAGTTCCTCCTCTTGGGAACATCCCTGTTAGTGACAGGTGAGACCTTACAGATGATCTGTAGTCATTGTTTTTTTAAATGAAAATGTGTTGCAATTTAAACTGATTTAAAGAAATGTTATGACATGCTTTGATGTGTACTTACGGATGGAGGATTCAGTATGTGTGTGCATTCATACAGTATGTGTATTTGTTCAGGGGGTCGGTGTCAGTGTCTGTCTGAGTATACTGAGATGTTCGCAGAGGCAGGGTCCCAGGCAGTGTTACCCTGCATGTGTCGCCCTCCCTCCACCTCTGCAGCCATCGTTCTCTGGAGCAAGGACCTTAAAGGGTACGACTGCCTTTCTCTCAGTCCATGTCTTTCATGCTCTCCTTCTCCCTATTCCTCTCTGTCTCTGTCTACCTCTGTGACTCCAATATCCTCAAAGATTCCCTTTTCATCTCTCTCATCCTCTCTGTCTCTGTCTACCTCAGTGACTCCAATATCCTCAAAGATTCCCTTTTCATCTCTCTCATCCTCTCTGTCTCTGTCTACCTCTGTGACTCCAATATCCTCAAAGATTCCCTATTCATCTCTCTCATCCTCTCTGTCTCTGTCTACCTCTGTGACTCCAATATCCTCAAAGATTCCCTTTTCATCTATCTCTATCCTGGTCTTTCTTTCTTTCTCTTGATCTCTTAATACATTGTTCTGTGTTGAAAGTGTTCTATAGGAGAGCATAGCAATGCATTGCTATTAATCTGTATGTCTGTACGATACAAGTGTCATGTTTCAAACTTAGCATCTCTTCCTCTTTCTCTCAGGACGTTATGGAGAAAGGGAAAGAGTGGACTGGAGCACTGGGGAATAGGAGCTGCCCAGCGTGTTCGATGCCCCCATTCAGAGGTTGGAGCTGGTGACTACAGCCTGTACATAAAGGAGGTGAGGGAGGAGGACAGCGGAAAGTACACCTGCATGGTGCAGGATGGCGAGAAAAACCTCTCTAAGAGGATCCTCCTCAGGGTCATCAAAGGTAAGGAGCTAAAATAACAGTAACTTATATGAAATACTGTGTGGAAAATTAAATTAACTTTCAGTGATATTTACAGTCATTTTAAAGTGATATTTGCATCATTTTAAAGTGATATTTGCATCATTTTAAAGTGATATTTACATGCTCTAATAACAAGGTATAACTATATTTATCTGCTGTTTATCATACAGTCACACATATCATAAACCTGTGAATATGAATAACATCTCATTGCTCTTACTTACCCATGTCTTTCTTTCACAGTATCCATCTCCCCACCTGCTCCAGTGGAGGGCAACAAAATGACAATCACTTGCAGTGTCTCTCCGTGGCCACAGGAGGCGACAGTGAGCTGGATGCTCAACGAGAAGCAAGTTTACCCTGACAGTGCAGATTATGTCCTTTCAAAGAACCAGGCGAGCGTTTTGGAGAGCAAGGCATCTGCAGGCATGATGGGTAACTGGAGCTGTGTAGTGCATAAAGGGAGGAAACCAGGGAAGGCCACCACGGCCCTGACAGTGAGAGGTGAGGGCTCAGACACAGTGATGTCATGTTTGGAAGGAATAAAACATTCAAATGCAGCTGATATATTAAAGACGGTTAATATTAAGTTTCCTATGTCTTTCTCCCTTCTCTCCTATCCATCGTCTTCCCCCGTCTCTTTTCTCGCTCAGGTATCGTTAACCCCTCCAGTGCCAGTGCCAAGGTGTATGCTGAGGTGGGGTCTGCTGTCACCCTCCCCTGTGTGTTCTCCACTGGACTCACCCCATCAGACACAGTCTGGGAGAGACTGGACACCTCTGGCTCTGCTCTCCCACTCCCACCCTCCTTCAACCTGTCCTCCCTGCTATCCCTCCCTCTCTGGGACAGGTCTGTGGGTGTGGGGCAAGTGGGGCAGGGGGACGGGGGCAGGTACAGGTGCTCAGGGACAGTGGAGGGGCGCCGGGTAACCAGGGAGATGCAGCTGGTGACTGCCCAAGGTGAGCCAGGCATAGAAAATGGATGATGNCATGTCACATGACCAGGAGAGGGACTACCTGCTTAGACACCTCCCTCTTCCCACAACTCACACCTACAGGCCTTTATATACCCAGCCCCAATTGACAGAAACACACACAACAGCAGAGAGATCAAAGAGGGACGCAGAGAGAAAATACTAAGCTAGGTTTGCAACAACAATCTGTTGATCAAAACTTCAGAAGAAAGGAAAAAAGAGAAAAGAAGAGACCATGTGGCAGTTCCTCCTCTTGGGAACATCCCTGTTAGTGACAGGTGAGACCTTACAGATGATCTGTAGTCATTGTTTTTTTAAATGAAAATGTGTTGCAATTTAAACTGATTTAAAGAAATGTTATGACATGCTTTGATGTGTACTTACGGATGGAGGATTCAGTATGTGTGTGCATTCATACAGTATGTGTATTTGTTCAGGGGGTCGGTGTCAGTGTCTGTCTGAGTATACTGAGATGTTCGCAGAGGCAGGGTCCCAGGCAGTGTTACCCTGCATGTGTCGCCCTCCCTCCACCTCTGCAGCCATCGTTCTCTGGAGCAAGGACCTTAAAGGGTACGACTGCCTTTCTCTCAGTCCATGTCTTTCATGCTCTCCTTCTCCCTATTCCTCTCTGTCTCTGTCTACCTCTGTGACTCCAATATCCTCAAAGATTCCCTTTTCATCTCTCTCATCCTCTCTGTCTCTGTCTACCTCAGTGACTCCAATATCCTCAAAGATTCCCTTTTCATCTCTCTCATCCTCTCTGTCTCTGTCTACCTCTGTGACTCCAATATCCTCAAAGATTCCCTATTCATCTCTCTCATCCTCTCTGTCTCTGTCTACCTCTGTGACTCCAATATCCTCAAAGATTCCCTTTTCATCTATCTCTATCCTGGTCTTTCTTTCTTTCTCTTGATCTCTTAATACATTGTTCTGTGTTGAAAGTGTTCTATAGGAGAGCATAGCAATGCATTGCTATTGATCTGTATGTCTGTACGATACAAGTGTCATGTTTCAAACTTAGCATCTCTTCCTCTTTCTCTCAGGACGGTATGGAGAAAGGGAAAGAGTGGACTGGAGCACTGGGGAATAGGAGCTGCCCAGCGTGTTCGATGCCCCCATTCAGAGGTTGGAGCTGGTGACTACAGCCTGTACATAAAGGAGGTGAGGGAGGAGGACAGCGGAAATTACACCTGCATGGTGCAGGATGGCGAGAAAATCCTCTCTAAGAGGATCCTCCTCAGGGTCATCAAAGGTAAGGAGCTAAAATAACAGTAACTTATATGAAATACTGTGTGGGCAATTAAATTAACTTTCAGTGATATTTACAGTCATTTTAAAGTGATATTTACAGTCATTTTTAAAGTGATATTTACAAGCTGTAATAACAAGGTATTTGTCTGCTGTTTATCATACAGTTACACATATCATAAACCTGTGAATATGATTAACATCTCATTGCTCTTACTTACCCATGTCTTTCTTTCACAGTATCCATCTCCCCACCTGCTCCAGTGGAGGGCAACAAAATGACGATCACTTGCAGTGTCACTCCATGGCCACGGAAGGCGACAGTGAGCTGGATGCTCAACGAGAAGCGAGTTTACCCTGACAGTGCAGATTATGTCCTTTCAAAGAACCAGGCGAGTGTTTTGGAGAGCAAAGCATCTGCAAGCATGATGGGTAACTGGAGCTGTGTAGTGCATAAAGGGAGGAAACCAGGGAAGGCCACCACGGCCCTGACAGTGAGAGGTGAGGGCTCAGACACAGTGATGTCATGTTTGGAAGGAATAAAACATTCAAATGCAGCTGATATATTAAAGACGGTTAATATTAAGTTTCCTATGTCTTTCTCCCTTCTCTCCTATCCATCGTCTTCCCCCGTCTCTTTTCTCGCTCAGGTATCGTTAACCCCTCCAGTGCCAGTGCCAAGGTGTATGCTGAGGTGGGGTCTGCTGTCACCCTCCCCTGTGTGTTCTCCACTGGACTCACCCCATCAGACACAGTCTGGGAAAGACTGGACACCTCTGGCTCTGCTCTCCCACTCCCACCCTCCTTCAACCTGTCCTCCCTGCTATCCCTCCCTCCCTGGGACAGGTCTGTGGGTGTGGTGCAAGTGGGGCAGGGGGACGGGGGCAGGTACAGGTGCTCAGGGACAGTGGAGGGGCGCCGGGTAACCAGGGAGATGCAGCTGGTGACTGCCCAAGGTGAGCCAGGCATAGAAAATGGATGATGYTKTGATATTGTAGCYMRRRCRRKWTTMYWWMSCRWAWMMMYYMTMSTCCSTTRRMSKAAAWMGSKAYSKWTTWAYMWAAAWMMTTMYYYWMYYYWMGMSAAAWMGMMSRTTWYYAWTWYSKAWRKKKWWMSRWWWMYWMYWRCRMMMMMMTRRRRRRWKRRKYMMSRRKYSKAKRRKKCSWRRWKCCKYYAYGSCCCKYMRRRKKRMYKCRMMRKKCRRKYSSYWSSCKYSSYYGMRKKRMYAWWKSYYMMGGMWCKYYMMYKCRWWMYKCRRKAWMGSKKCCKAWRKYYYYYSRRCSMRCKYYAAYGGYYGMMRCRMGGGYWRKAKKAYYMMYKKYYKKYGWAKRRRMGSSYAWMMYSRTMMRSYWTRCKKSGGYAAYYAYGYYSRRRMGGGYSSSMMYKKWWKCKKCRWKKWRRMYWMYYMWAYMRCRWWRRMSCRWKRTTMYWTRKKRMMRRWWTTMSKWMGYWRRWYGMWYYWMMKYYKKKKWWTRKAAWMSKAKKAAWWWRKYSKAYYWMWWAAAAKMMTMMRKWWAWTWYYKSWKYGGGMSGYAYGMWYSCRWYSKYMTWAYYYYKYTMMMSCKYMWAKCSYAAYGMRKKCRMMTRKAAWRCCCKAYSCKYKTWGGTGAAAAATCTGTCCATGTGCCTTTGAGAAAGGCACTCAACTCTAATTGCTCCTGTAAGTTGCTCTGGATTAGAGCGTCTGCTAAATTACTCAGATGTAAACTAGAATGTATCCTTGTTCTGTCTTGGTTGATCAGGTGGTCTGATGGGAGATAATGAGACAGGTTCTTCCAGTAATGTTGCCGTGGTAYCCGGCCTGGGTTTCTTCCTCTTGGTGCTGCTGTTGGTCTTGGTGCAGATGTACAGGAACTATCGCAGGGTACGTTCAACRACAGATGTGTGTGTTTTCCTTAAATCCACYTTGACATGGAAAATACGTTTTGAAAAGGTTTATGTAATACTTATTTAATCTCCTCTACAGCGCAAGCTGATCCTGCTGTACCCTGCCCTGGAGACCATTGTTCACACCATTGCTAACGAGAGAGAGGACAGAGAGAGGAACAGAGTGAAAGAAGATGAGATCTCCAAATAGAGGAGACTCTGCAATATGACGTTTGAAATCATTTGACATGTCTACGATCCGTTGGGAGATGTGGTATTTGTACATATTAATTCAGTGCAGACAATTGTAGCAGTTTCTTTCCTACTTTCACCAAAAAATGTGATTGATCTTTTATTTGAAATGTGATTTTGTATAATTTTGTATATGTATGCCTTATTTTTCACTACCGGCACCTTAACCACCTATAAGACTTTTGTAATATAATGAATCACTGAGAATACAATTATCTAAACACTTCATTGGTTTAAATATGTCTCTTTATTACAATATATCAGTATGAATCTCCCAAATGGGTCACAATACCAAATATGCAGTTACTCTTATAAATTAACAACTCAAATTAAGTATAATGAAACATGTCGTTCTATGTATACACAGCATTTCAGTTACCTGACACCACATCAAAAAGTACACTTGTATAAGACAGTATAGGCGTATATCTACAGATGTAGGATCTTAAGAACGCTACAGCAACAGGATTTGAACATTTAGTCCATAATGTTGCTTGAAGCTGGCCAAAAGTAGGCTACATGAAAAGTGCAATACTGTTAAATATAACCGTGTGTTAGTGCGGGTTTTCAGTACATTTATGTAAATCACAAAGCTCATCTGCAATTCCTGCGTTGCAGGAAAAACCTCAGCAACAAAAGAGTGACCAAATGAAGATCCTACATCTGTAGCTCTAACAATATTATGCAGGTTGAAGAAAATTATTCTGCTGTTCACTCAGACTCATAATCACAAACTCAAAATCACTCACAAACATTCCATGCAACAAACTGAAATCAAACATTTGGTGTCAATCAGCTCACTCAATCAATATCTTGCTGTGGAAAAGTATCAAGTTGTTATATGTCCACTCCGGCACAGTGAAAATCTCAAATGACATATTATTCCCCATAAAGTGCAGATAAAGTCTTGGAGAATGAAGGACTCCCAGTAGCCTATGCAGAACTACACCTGACTAATCGTCCCGTCCTCATGCGTGCCGATTCGCTGGAAGTCTCTCAAGGTCAAAGTTTGGCTGATCCCCACCTCAGCCGCTTCCCACCACTCCTCATCAACACCAACACCAACGCCACTGTCCTCTGGGGTCAGCTGATCCAGGACCTCATCGGCTTCAAAGCACCAGCCTGGCCAATCAGTCCTGGCGCTATCAGGAAAGGCGGGGCTAGAAGAGACAGGAAAAAAGCTTTTACAATGGAGATAAACTTGTTGGATTGCAAATAGCTTAGTCACAAGATTTGTTTCTGCTTTAGTCTACTTCCATGTTGTTCACTGGAATGTTTGGCGTGACATTAACAAAGTAGTTGGCTAAAGTGGACACCAATCTGGTGATCAGGCTAGATTGGTTATGATGACATGGTTGTCATGACATGAAACATGTTTATGGGTGGCATGTCATGGTTATGACAGTAAATGCAACTTCCAAGAATAACGATTTGAACATAGAGTGATCCTACACTACATGGTAATCAGCCCAGTAGGTAGAGTCATAAAAGAACCCAGAATGAAACTGTTCCATAGTGGCCATCAGCCACCCACACCTATCTGACTGAGTCATTTCAATAGATGAATCTTCAAACTGATTAAGCATACTTTGAAGACGTTCTTTTCTTTTATATCCAACTGAGTTTTGATGTAAAACTCACCTGCTCTTCTTCTCCTCCTCCTCATCTCCGTCCACCCTCTCCTCTATCCATCCCTGACTGACACTGGGGGCCAGCCGTCTGACCAGCTCCACCTCTTCCCACTCAGTCTCTCTATCCCCTTCACTGGGCGACTGGGACGGAGTGGTGGAGAAACACGGAGAAGGAGGAAGAGCCCATGTTCTGAAGGTTGGAGATTTCCCCTTTCCCTCTCTTCTCCCTCCGTCCTTTCTTCTCTCCTTGGCCCGGTTCAAAATGCTCTCCAGAGGGGAGGGGTGCAAGTATGGATCCAACCCAGGAGGGGGAGAGTGGGCTATTCGCGCGTTGGAGGGCTTGGCTGAGGTCAGAAGAGAACTATATCCTTCTTGGAGGATGATATCTGGTATGGACACACTCCTCTGAGTCTTCAACTTAGGCCTTTTTGGGGAGTTTTCTTTTTCTTTAGAGATGTCTTTGGGCAGCTCTGGCTCAGGGAAACTGTGGGGCTCTGGGGAGAACTCTCTCTCTGAAGGCATGTCCCAGAACACCCCTCCGTTCATCTTTAAGGACCCCAGCTTGAGCACCAGGTGAGAGTCAGAGCTCTGTCCGGAGGAACCTGAGTTGTGTTGGTAGGAACCTCTGAGTTTCTGTTTGCAGTCTGAGTCAGAGTTGGAGGAAGAGTTTGTGTGTGGTTCAGACTGGGCCATCCCAGAGCTGTCAGACCCCCCAGACATCTGAAGGGTAGCAGTCTGCTCAGTGTTTATTGGTCTTCTCCTACGTAACCGTGGTGAATTCAACTTCCGAGAAAACCTCAATGATTCCGCTAAAGCCTCCTCCTCTCCTGATTGGGTGAGCCACAAGTTCCTCATGGCTTGTTGCTCCACTGACTGGGGGGCAGAATTCCTCCGTGTGGATGTGGCTCGTCCGCTCTGTGAGAGCAATCCTTGGGATTCCATTTGACTAATAGCAATAGAAACTTTTTGATTGTTTTCCCTGCATGGAGAAAGTGGGAAAGTGCTGGATTGGTGTTGTGGGTAGTCTATGTCGTAGTCTATGTCAGGATATCCGCCTAGCAACAGGTTGTGTGGCCCGTTGGGTTTGGGTTGAAGTTGGAAGAATGATTGGTTATGAATGTCACTGAGCTTGCGTGGTTGTCCTGGCAACATTGCATCTTTATAGTCCACTGGTTCCGCCTCCGTTGCTATGGACACCAATGTTCCATTCACTGATTGGATGAGGAGTTCCTCAACAGGTTTCACCTCCAAAGAGGAAGTGATCTCTGCTTCTGATTGGTCAGGAGGCTGATCTACTGATTCCTCAATGGTCATCTTGGGCTCTGTAGGGGGTGTGGCTTGTTCCTGTAGCTGTAGGTCTCTCTGTTTGGTCTGCAGTCGTCTGCTGGCCTCTGTCTCTCTCAGGCCCTGCAGTGTTTCCTGTCAATGAATGGAAGAAAGAAAGAAAGAAAGAGGGATAAGAGGAGAGCATCAATATCACTGTATATTACACATTATGTACATTGTACATCATTAATTCATTGATTTAATACTAAAGAGACCAAAAGGTAAATCATGTCATTACCACTTTAGTCAGTATTTTTCTGTCTGTTTACCTGTGCCTCGTGGATGGTGAAGACCCATGTAGAGCAGCTCTCTGGGCTGGAGGTGGAGAAGGTGTAGACATTCGCCGCACAACCTAAAACACTCACCTCCACCACCACAAACGAACCTGGGAGATGGAGAGAGGGGGGAGGAAGAGAGGGAGAGAGCGAGGGAGAGATAAAGAGAGAACTGTCATTTAAAACTCTACAAATGGTCTCTGTAGCAAGAGACAGAGCAACGTTTCATCTTTCCACTTCTGGGATATGTACTGTATGGTCAATGACTGTACTCACAGCCATCTTTGAGNGGTGAAAAATCTGTCCATGTGCCTTTGAGAAAGGCACTCAACTCTAATTGCTCCTGTAAGTTGCTCTGGATTAGAGCGTCTGCTAAATTACTCAGATGTAAACTAGAATGTATCCTTGTTCTGTCTTGGTTGATCAGGTGGTCTGATGGGAGATAATGAGACAGGTTCTTCCAGTAATGTTGCCGTGGTAYCCGGCCTGGGTTTCTTCCTCTTGGTGCTGCTGTTGGTCTTGGTGCAGATGTACAGGAACTATCGCAGGGTACGTTCAACRACAGATGTGTGTGTTTTCCTTAAATCCACYTTGACATGGAAAATACGTTTTGAAAAGGTTTATGTAATACTTATTTAATCTCCTCTACAGCGCAAGCTGATCCTGCTGTACCCTGCCCTGGAGACCATTGTTCACACCATTGCTAACGAGAGAGAGGACAGAGAGAGGAACAGAGTGAAAGAAGATGAGATCTCCAAATAGAGGAGACTCTGCAATATGACGTTTGAAATCATTTGACATGTCTACGATCCGTTGGGAGATGTGGTATTTGTACATATTAATTCAGTGCAGACAATTGTAGCAGTTTCTTTCCTACTTTCACCAAAAAATGTGATTGATCTTTTATTTGAAATGTGATTTTGTATAATTTTGTATATGTATGCCTTATTTTTCACTACCGGCACCTTAACCACCTATAAGACTTTTGTAATATAATGAATGACTGAGAATAAAATTATCTAAACACTTCATTGGTTTAAATATGTCTCTTTATTACAATATATCAGTATGAATCTCCCAAATGGGTCACAATACCAAATATGCAGTTACTCTTATAAATTAACAACTCAAATTAAGTATAATGAAACATGTCGTTCTATGTATACACAGCATTTCAGTTACCTGACACCACATCAAAAAGTACACTTGTATAAGACAGTATAGGCGTATATCTACAGATGTAGGATCTTAAGAACGCTACAGCAACAGGATTTGAACATTTAGTCCATAATGTTGCTTGAAGCTGGCCAAAAGTAGGCTACATGAAAAGTGCAATACTGTTAAATATAACCGTGTGTTAGTGCGGGTTTTCAGTACATTTATGTAAATCACAAAGCTCATCTGCAATTCCTGCGTTGCAGGAAAAACCTCAGCAACAAAAGAGTGACCAAATGAAGATCCTACATCTGTAGCTCTAACAARATTATGCAGGTTGAAGAAAATTATTCTGCTGTTCACTCAGACTCATAATCACAAACTCAAAATCACTCACAAACATTCCATGCAACAAACTGAAATCAAACATTTGGTGTCAATCAGCTCACTCAATCAATATCTTGCTGTGGAAAAGTATCAAGTTGTTATATGTCCACTCCGGCACAGTGAAAATCTCAAATGACATATTATTCAGATAAAGTCTTGGAGAATGAAGGACTCCCAGTAGCCTATGCAGAACTACACCTGACTAATCGTCCTGTCCTCATGCGTGCCGATTCGCTGGAAGTCTCTCAAGGTCAAAGTTTGGCTGATCCCCACCTCAGCCGCTTCCCACCACTCCTCATCAACACCAACGCCACTGTCCTCTGGGGTCAGCTGATCCAGGACCTCATCGGCTTCAAAGCACCAGCCTGGCCAATCAGTCCTGGCGCTATCAGGGAAGGCGGGGCTAGAAGAGAGAGGGGAAAAAAGCTCTTACAATGGAGATAAACTTGTTGGATTGCAAATAGCTTAGTCACAAGATTTGTTTCTGCTTTGGTCTACTTCCATGTTGTTCACTGGAATGTTTGGCGTGACATTAACAAAGGAGTTGGCTAAAGTGGACACCAATCTGGTGATCAGGCTAGATTGGTTATGATGACATGGTTGTCATGACATGAAACATGGTTACGGGTGGCATGTCATGGTTATGACAGTAAATGCAACTTCCAAGAATAACGATTTCAACATAGAGTGATCCTACACTACATGGTAATCAGCCCAGTAGGTAGAGTGATAAAATAACCCAGAATGAAACTGTTCCATAGTGGCCATCAGCCACCCACACCTATCTGACTGAGTCATTTCAATAGATGAATCTTCAAACTGATTAAGCATACTTTGAAGACGTTCTTTTCTTTTATATCCAACTGAGTTTTGATGTAAAACTCACCTGCTCTTCTTCTCCTCCTCCTCATCTCCGTCCACCCTCTCCTCTATCCATCCCTGACTGACACTGGGGGCCAGCCGTCTGACCAGCTCCACCTCTTCCCACTCAGTCTCTCTATCCCCTTCACTGGGCGACTGGGACGGAGTGGTGGAGAAACACGGAGAAGGAGGAAGAGCCCATGTTCTGAAGGTTGGAGATTTCCCATTTCCCTCTCTTCTCCCTCCGTCCTTTCTTCTCTCCTTGGCCCGGTTCAAAATGCTCTCCAGAGGGGAGGGGTACAAGTATGGATCCAACCCAGGAGGGGGAGAGTGTGCTATTCGCGCGTTGGAGGGCTTGGCTGAGGTCAGAAGAGAACTATATCCTCCTTGGAGGATGATATCTGGTATGGACGCGCTCCTCTGAGTCTTCAACTTAGGGCTTTTTGCGGTGTTTTCTTTTTCTTTAGGGGTGTCTTTAGGCAGCTCTGGCCTAGAGAAAGCGTGGGGCTCTGGGGAGAACTCTCTCTCTGCAGGCATGTCCCAGAATACCCCTCCGTTCATCTTTAAGGACCCCAGCTTGAGTACCAGGTGAGAGTCAGAGCTCTGTCCGCAGGAACCTGAGTTGTGTTGGTAGGAACCTCTGAGTTTCTGGTTGCAGTCTGAATCAGCGTTGGAGGAAGAGTTTGTGCGTGGCGCAGACTGGGCCATCCCAGAGCTGTCAGACCCACTTTGTGACATCTGAGGGGCAGCAGTCTGCTCAATGTTTATAGGCCTTCTCCTGCGTAACCGTGGTGAATTCAACTTCCGAGAAAACCTCCATGATTCCACTAAAGCCTCCTGCTCTCCTGATTGGGTGAGCCACGAGTTCCTCATGGCTTGTTGCTCCACTGACTGGGGGGCAGAATTCCTCCGTGTGGATGTGGCTCGTCCTCCCTGTGAGAGCAATCCTTGGGATTCCATTTGACTAATAGTGATAGAAACCTTTTCATTGTTTTCCCTGCATGGAGAAAGTGGGAAAGTGCTGGATTGGTGTCGTGGGTAGTCTATGTTAGGATATCCGCCTAGCAACAGGTTGTGCTGCCCGTTGGGTTTGGGTTGAAAGGTTTCTGTTGCCACTCGAGGTAGAGAGTTAGACTGTCTAGAATGGGTCCAGGTCACCCTTCGTTCTTTAATCCCCCTGGACTCAATCCCCTCCTCCCATTGGTTGATGTCTCCGACCTCGCTCACCCTTGCCTCTGACATCATAACCTCATCCATGACCCTGCCACCTCCTTGCCCCTTTTTCATTACCCCGCCTGCAAATGATTGGTTATGAATGTCACTGAGCTTGCGTGGTTGTCCTGGCAACATTGCATCTTTATAGTGCACTGGTTCCTGAGTTGGTTGTTCTGCCTCTGTTGCTATGGACACCAATGTCCCATTCACTGATTGGATGAGGAGTTCCTCAACAGGTTTCACCTCCAAAGAAAAGGGGCTCTGTGCTTCTGATTGGTCAGGAGGCTGATCTACTGATTCCTCAATGGTCATCTTGGGCTCTGTAGGGGGTGTGGCCTGTTCCTGTAGCTGTAGGTCTCTCTGTTTGGTCTGCAGTCGTCTGCTGGCCTCTGTCTCTCTCAGGCCCTGCAGTGTTTCCTGTCAATGAATGGAAGAAAGAAAGAGGGATAAAAGGAGAGCATCGATAGCATCGATATCACTGTATGTTATACATTATGTACATTGTACATTTAATCATTCATTCATTGATTTAATACCAAAGAGACCAAAAGGTAACTACAATAAATCATGTCATTACCATTTTAGTCAGTATTTTTCTGTCTGTTTACCTGTGCCTTGTGGATAGTGAAGACCCATGTAGAGCAGCTCTCTGGGCTGGAGGTGGAGAAGATATAGACATTCGCCGCACAGCCCAGAACACTCACCTCCACCACCACAAACGAACCTGGGAGATGGAGAGAGGGGGAAGGAAGAGGGAGAGAGCGAGGGAGAGATAAAGAAAGAATTGTCATTTAAAACTCTACAACTGGTCTCTGTAGCAAGAGACAGAGCAACGTTTCATCTTTCCACTTCTGGGATATGTACTGTATGGTCAATGACTGTACTCACAGCCATCTTTGAGTGTGTCACAGCGTGTTCTATCCAGGGCCAGCGGGGGGCGAACTACCTTCAGTCTGTCTGCCTTCTTCTGGACCTTGGTCACCAGCAGCACGTCAGAGAAGAGCAGGGCTGTCACCTCCAGCTTCACCACACAACAGTCGCAACAAGCCCACAGAAACATGACATCTATATTTTACATGTTAGTCATTTAGCAGATGCTCTTATCCAGAGCTACTCACAGTTAGTGCATTCATCTTAAGATAGCTAGGTGAGACAACCACACATCACAGTCGTAGTAAGTACATTTTCCCTCAAAGTAGTTATAATCAAAGTCTGTGCTCATGAGATGATAATATTAGGAAGAATCCTCTACATGGAAGTCAATGTTTCAKTGGAACAGAGTGAGATTCTGTCACTCAACCTACCTTGTGATCCTTCCTTCCTCTGATCTTCAGAGTCTCCTCCAATAGCAGCTTGCGTATGARCCCAGGACCCACCCCTCTGACAGGGCACGTCAAATCAAAACTGCAGAACTCTCTGACATGCTGTGGATGACATCAACATTGACTACATCACACATTACAGTATCTATATCGTTTTCTAGGGTTGGTGTAGTTTCCTATCCTGTACTCTGTTCCTAGAAAGGTTTTTCTTCTGTCTTTCACCTTGTCAATTTCCTCATTCATCCCCTCCATCACGTCGTATCCCTCTATCTTCTGGGCGGAGAGCGAGAGGGCCAGCTCCTCATCCTTAAGCCTCAAGTAGTCATTGATGCTGTCCAGAAACCCATTAACACAGGCCAACTGGAGGAGAGAGAGGGATAGGGATAGGGAGAGATAGATAGATAGATAGATAGATAGATAGATAGATAGATAGATAGATAGATAGATAGATAGATAGATAGATAGATAGATAGAAAGAAAGAGAGAGATAGATAGAGAAAGAAAAGAGAGAGTGAGTGAGAGAAAGAGAGTGAGAGAGAGAGAAACAGAGAGAGGGAGAGTGTGTGTGTGTGGGACAGAGATATTTCCTTAATTTGCCTTTTCATCTATTACTAGTAGAGGCAATTAGCTGGAACGCGCAACTTCCTTTTCTAATGAACATGAACAGCCTCAGGCCTGACAAACTGAATTAAAAGGCATTGATTTAAAAGGCTAGATCTTCACTCACCATGCCCCTGAGTGTGTGCTGTGTGTGGGGAGCCTGGGTGGTCTTGAGGACAGCCTTCAGCAGCAGGGGGTACTTGGTGATCCTCTGGATGGGTTTGGCCTGCATATCTCCCAGACGCATCCGCTCACACTGGGGGTGTGTCTCCACCCACTATGGACATGGAGAAAAACATTCATTTGTAGTAGTCTAGTAGTCTCTCTAGACCTTATACCCAAAGTTATGGCCTTGGTATAACTAATGTAAATGCACGGTTGTTACTGTGTATGAAAAAATATTGTTACATGGTACTGGACAAATTCAAAGGCTTGAAAAACTCATAATGGAGATTCTTTGAACAAGCTGTAAAAGTGCGTAGACAGCAAAAACAGCCAAAGACACGTTCTAATCTTTAAGAAGACAATGTGCAGGCTAGGCTCTCTGAGTCATTAGGTCAGGGCGTTGGTGTAACAAGTGTTTGGCCTTCAGGATATTACCAATAACAGAAGGCCTGGATATGGTGATCATCAAAACCACTAGATCAATAACAGAAGAAGTTCTGCGGCTGCTATGACTCAATTCACTGATGTTCCAGACTGTGTTACCGTAATGAAGGGTAGTTTGGAGAACCATGTGTGTGACGCAGAGTGACTTTAGGGTGAGAGTGAAAGGGTGTGCATGCAACACGTAAACAAGAAGTGGGCTTGTGTATGAAGTAGTGTGTGTGGGTTTGTTTCTGTCTCCCATTCCATGTACCATAATACTGCTATTGGCAAGGACATTCTCACCTTTACTGTTAAGGCGAGTTCTACCAACAAAATACAACCTAGCTCTCTGGTACCCTGCAAACCATGATCCCTTCTGTGTTTTCCACCCTGAGGTAAACGTAAAGGAGTCTGTTGCACATGTTGTTAATGGTTTCTGTTCATACTGAGACATGACCTAGACATGACCGTCTTGTTGACCTGGTGGCTACGGAGGTGAGACAAGTGGAGTCACCAACCGAACACATACKCAAACATTCTCTTGTCAGAGGAGGCTGGTTTGATGTTGATGATCATGTGTTTTCTTGTCTGGCGAATAAGACAGATATTGTTGTTGTGGGGGAGGCCAGAGGGAGGGGCTGATTCTGGAGGTGGGCTACTCATTGGACTACTACATGGAGCAGTCCTTTTCTGACAAGCTGCTTAAATACCAGCCCCTCGTGTCACTCCTGAAAAAGCCTCGTAACAGTGCATGCTTGCTACGGTGATATTGGGTAGTCTCTGCCATGTTCACAGGCTGACAGTACCTGGACTTCAGATAGCAGGCCTACATAAGACGAAGCTGATAGCGAGGTACTGCTCTGTGTCAGCAGTCAMGGGCAGCCTTGCTGTGTGAAGAAGAAGGTGCTATCTGTTTCCCTAGGTGTCCAAGTATCCTTGTCCTGAGATGTTTYTATGKATTATGATTTYTGGATTCAAATAAAGTATAAAAAATGTGTTTGTGTGTGTTTGTGTGTGCGTGTGTTTAACTCACCATTAAGTAGGTGTGGAAGTGCAGGTTGGTGTCTGTCAGTTTGCTCGTAAACTCCACTGTGCTCTCCTCCTTACAACAGTAGTGCAGATAGGTGGAGAATCGCTCAGGGAACTACAGACAGAGGGTGGGGATGGGATTAGACAAAGATTGCTGTAAACAAACATSTTTTAAACRCATGARCCGTGTTTCCATTCCTTCCTTTCACCCCCGTTTGACCCTTATACTTTCATCCCATATGTGAACCTGATACTAGATSTGATTGACAGTCAGTACTGTACCTGCAGGCATCCTGCCTCTAACCCCATGGGGTCAAAGGGCTTCCCCGTCCTGCGGACTTCCTGTAACATGGGATACATCACTTCCTGCCAGAAGAGCCGGTGGACGCTGAGGATGGAGGGAAGGTTGGAGAAGAGGCTCTCAGGTGTCACCTGAAAAAGAGAGGGACAGGAAAAAGAGGGTGATGATACTGCTTTCTTGATTTTGAACCTACAATCTACCCAACACCTCTTGTCAGTATGTGTTGAAGTTTGTGGTTGTCTAAAGTCAATAKAAATATATGATAGTTGTAGACCTTTTGTGATAAAAAAAGATGAAGAGGGTAATTGTTTGACAAAGCTGCAGTGTCTAGCTGTAGAACTCTGCAGAACTCACTCCCCCACATTCTCAGATACTTTCCACATTCTCAGCGGAATGATCTAACATTCTGTTATTGAGCTGAATGTTCCATCTGCCCTGGTGTGTTCTGTGTCAGATAGAGCAGATGTTCTCAGTGTGTTAGTATGTCAGCTCAGCAGTATGTACTGTATGTACAGTATGTTGTACTACAGCAGTCGGCTTCAACTAGGCCCAAGGGCCTGCCCTTGAACTGTATACTGGTTTCAAATTCAACCAAAGGTCAAAGTCATTCATGAAAACACACACACCTGATCCCAGTCAGATCATGCAAGATCCAGCTCAAAAGCACATTCTTAGTTCATTGCAACACATCTATTTGAGTGGTCAGTCGGGAAACACAGATAGACCCAAAGACCAGAGAGTGAGTTCTAGAGAAAATGTTCCCTACAGAAAACCCTGTGAATGAGAACCCAGCTCATATAGACTGACCTCTAAGAGGAATCCATGCTGGTGCAGGTTGGTAAGAGCTGCCATCACCAACTGGGAAACACAATGACACAAACAAACACGGGCATTGAAAAATGACATTACAATAAAAGATGCTATACAGATAACAGTTACTATTATCATATTTCTATTATGAATAGTCACGGGTTGTTATGGACATATCACTGAAAGACATTGATACATTTTCAGTAATGAGAGTAATGAGAGCAGGGTGTCTGTCTGTCTGTATGTCTTACGTCAGCGACAACAGTGAGCTTGTTGATGTAGGTGAGCTCAGTGTGGAACAACTCCCACAGTGCCTCCTGTTGGTGCCTCTGGGTCTTACACATCATCTGATCAGAGAGGGAGCGGGAGAGGGAGCGGGAGAGGGAGAGGGAGAGGGAGGAAGGAAGGGAGGGAGAAAGAGATATGTTGTAAAAAGTAGGGAGAGAGAGAGGATGGGAGAAAGAGATATGTTGTAAAAAGGTAGGGAGAGAGAGAGGGGGTGGGAGAAAGAGATATGTTGTAAAAGGTAGGGAGAGAGAGAGGGGTGGGAGAAAGAGATATGTTGTAAAAGGTAGGGAGAGAGAGAGGGTGGGAGAAAAGAGATATGTTGTAAAGGTAGGGAGGAGAGAGAGGGGGTGGGAGAAAGAGATATGTTGTAAAAGGTAGGAGAGAGAGAAGGGTGGGGAGAAAGAGATATGTTGTAAAAGGTAGGAGAGAGAGAGAGGGTGGGGAGAAAGAGATATGTTGTAAAAGGTAGGGAGAGAGAGACAAGGGTGGAGAAGAGATATGTTGTAAAGGTAGGGAGAGAGAGAGGGTGGGAGAAAGAGATATGTTGTAAAAGGTAGGGAGATAGAGAGGGGGTGGGAGAAAGAGATATGTTGTAAAAGGTAGGAGAGAGAGAGAGAGAGGGGAGAAAGAGATATGTTGTAAAAGGTAGGGAGAGAGAGAAGGGTGGGAGAAAGAGATATGTTGTAAAAGGTAGGGAGGAGAGAGAGGGTGGAGAAAAAGATATGTTGTAAAGGTAGGGAGAGAGAGAGAGAGGGAGAAAGAGATATGTTGTAAAAGGTAGGGAGAGAGAGAGGGTGGGAGAAAGAGATATGTGTAAAAGGTAGGGAGAGAGAGGGTGGGAAGAAAGGATTGTTGTAAAAGGTAGGGAGAGAAGAGAGGGGTGGGAGAGAGAGAGAGGTGGGTGGGAGAAAGAGATATGTTGTAAAGGTAGGGGAGAGAGAGAGGGTGGGAGAAAGAGATATGTTGTAAAAGGTAGGGAAGAGAGAGAGAGGGGAGAAAGAGATATGTTGTAAAGGTAGGGAGAGAGAGGGTGGGGGAGAAAGAGATATGTTGTAAAAGGTAGGGAGAGAGAGAGAGGGTGGAGAGAAGAGAGAGGAGAAAGAGATATGTTGTAAGGTAGGTGAGAGAGAGAGAGGGTGGGAGAAAGAGATATTTGTTGTAAAAGGTAGGAAGAAAGAGACAGGGTGGGAGAAAGAGATATGTTGTAAAAGGTAGGGAGAGAGAGAGGGGTGGGAAAGAGATATGTTGTAAAAGGTAGGAGAGAGAAGAGAGGGTGGGAGAAAGAGATATTGTTGTAAAAGGTAGGGAGAGAGAGAGGGGTGGAGAAAGAGATATGTTGTAAAGGTAGGAGGAGAGAGAGAGAGGGTGGGAGAAAGAGATATGTTGTAAAAGGTAGGGAGAGAAGAGGAGGGTGGGAGAAAGAGATATGTTGTAAGTAGGGGAGAGAGAGAGAGGTGGGAGAAAAGGATATGTTGTAAAGGTAGGGAGAGAGAGACAGGGTGGGAGAAAGAGATATGTTGTAAAAGGTAGGGAGAGAGAGAGAGGGTGGGAGAGAGAGAGAGGGTGGAGAAAAGAGATATGTTGTAAAAGGTAGGGAGAGAGAGAGGGTGGGAGAAAGAGATATGTGTAAAAGGTAGGAGAGAGAGAGAGGGTGGGAGAAAGAGATATGTTGTAAAGGTAGGGGAGGAGAGAGGGGTGGGAGAAAGAGATATGTTGTAAAAGGTAGGGAGAGAGAGAGAGGTGGGAGAAAGAGAATGTTGTAAAAGGTAGGGAGAGAGGAGAGGGTGGAGAAAGAGTATAGTTGTAAAAGGTAGGGAGAGAGAGAGAGGGTGGGAGAAAAAGATATGTTGTAAAAGGTAGGGAGAAGAGAGAGAGGGTGGGAGAAAGAGATATGTTGTAAAGGTAGGGAGAGAAGAGAGAGGGTGGGAGAAAGAGATATGTTTAAAAGGTAGGGAGAGAGAGACAGGGTGGGAGAAAGAGATATGTTGTAAAAGGTAGGGAGAGAGGAGAGGGTGGGAGAAAGAGATATGTTGTAAAAGGGTAGGGAGAGAGAGCGAGGGTGGGAGAAAGAGATATGTTGTAAAAGGTAGGGAGAGAGAGAGGGAGAAAGAGATATGTTGTAAAAGGTAGGGAAGAGAGAGAGGGTGGGAGAAAGAGATATGTTGTAAAAGGTAGGGAGAGAGAGAGAGGGTGGGAGAAGAGATATGTTGTAAAAGATAGGGAGAGAGAGAGGGGTGGGAGAAGAGAGAGAGGGTGGGAGAGAGATATGTTGTAAAAGGTAGGAGAGAGAGAGAGGGTGGGAGAAAGAATATATGTTGTAAAAGGTAGGGAGAAGAGAGAGGGTGGGAGAAGAGATATGTTGTAAAAGGTAGGGAGAGAGAGAGAGGTGGGAGAAAGAGATAGTGTTTGTAAAGGTAGGGAGAGAGAAGAGATGGGAGAAAGAGATATGTTGTAAAAGGTAGGGAGAGAGAGAGAGGTGGGAGAAAGAGATATGTTGTAAAAGGTAGGGAGAGAGAGGAGGTGGAGAGAAAGAAGTGATTTGTAAAGGAGGAGAAGAGAGAGGAGGGTGGGATGATGATAAGAGTAGGTAGGGAGAGAAGGAGAGATGTGTGGAAGAGAGAGAGAGAGAGGAGAAAGAGATATGTTGTAAAAGGTAGGGAGAGAGAGAGGGGGTGGGAGAAAGAGATATGTTGTAAAAGGTAGGGAGAGAGAGAGAAGGGGGAAGAAAGAGAATATGTTGTAAAAGGTAGGGGAGAGAGAGGGGGTGGGAGAAAGAGATATGTTGTCAAAGGTAGGAGAGAGAGAGAGAGAGGCGAAGAAAGAGATATGTTGTAAAAGGCAGGGAAGAGAGAGGGGGGGTGGGAGAAAGAGATATGTTGTCAAAGGTAGGGAGAGAGAGAGAGAGAGGCAGAAAGAGATATGTTGTAAAAGGCAGGGAGAGATCATTAATTCAGTGGCTTGCGAAAGTATTCACCCCCCTTGGCATTTTTCCTATTTTGTTGCCTTTCAACCTGGAATTAAAATAGATTTTTGGGGGGTTTGTATCATTTGATTTACACAACATGCCTACCACACAGTTGCAAAATATTTTTTATTGTGAAACAAACAAGAAATAAGACAAAACAACAGAAAACTTGAGTGTGCATAACTATTCAATCCCCCAAAGTCAATACTTTGTAGCAATTACAGCTGCAAGTCTAGTAGGGTATGTCTCTATATGCTTGGCACATCTAGCCACTGGGATTTCTTCCCATTCTTCAAGGCAAAACTGCTCCAGCTCCTTCAAGTTGGATGGTACATCAGCGGAACCCATCCAACTTGAAGGAGCTGGAGCAGATGTACATCAATCTTTAAGTCATACCACTGATTCTCAATTGGATTGAGGTCTGGGCTTTGACTAGGCCATTCCAAGACATTTAAATGTTTCCCCTTAAACCACTCAAGTGTTGCTTTAGGAGTATGCTTAGGGTCATTGTCCTACTGGAAGGTGAACCTCCGTCCCAGTTTCAAACCCCTGGAAGACTGAAACAGGTTTCCCTCAAGAATTTCCCTGTATTTAGCGCCATCCATCATTCGTTCAATTCTGACCAGTTTCCCAGTCTCTGCCGATGAAAAACATCCCCACAGCATGATGCTGCCACCACCATGCATCACTGTGGGGATGTTGTTCTCGGGGTGATGGGAGATGGGAGATGGGAGATGTTGGGTTTGCCCCAGACATAGCGTTTTCCTTGATAGCCAAGAAGCTCAATTTTAGTCTCATCTGACCAGAGTACCTTCTTCCATATGTTTGGGAGTCTCCCAAATGCCTTTTGGCGAGTCTCCCAAATGCCTTTTGGCGAACACCAAACATCTTTGCTTATTTTTTTCTGGCCACTCTTCCGTAAAGCCCAGCTCTGTGGAGTGTACGGCTCAAATTGGTCCTATGGACAGATACTCCAATCTCCGCTGTGGAGCTTTGCAGCTCCTTCAGGGTTATCTTTAGTCTCTTTGTTGCCTCTCTGTTTAATGCCCTCCTTGCCTGGTCCGTGAGTTTTGGTGGGCAGCCCTCTCTTGGCAGGTTTGTTGTGGTGCCATATTCTTTCCTTTTTTTAATAATGGATTTAATGGTGCTCCGTGGGATGTTCAAAGTTTCTGATATTTATTTATAACCCAACCCTGATCTGTACTTCTCTACAACTTTGTCCCTGACCTGTTTGGAGAGCTCCTTGGTCTTCATAGTGCTGCTTGCTTGGTGGTGCCGCTTGCTTGGTGGTGCCCCTTGCTTAGTGGTGCCCCTTGCTTAGTGGTGTTGCAAACTCTGGGGCCTTTCAGAACAGGTGTATATATACTGAGATCATGTGACAGATCCTGTGACACTTAAATAAAGTCCACCTGTGTGCAATCTAACTAATTATGTGACTTCTGAAGGTAATTGGTTGCACCAGATCTTATTTAGGGGCTTCATAGTAAAGGGGGTGAATACACACGCACGCACCACTTTTCCGTTTTTTTTTATTTTTTATTTATTTCACTTCACCAATTTGGACTATTTTGTGTATGTCCATTACATGAAATCCAAATAAAAATCGATTTAAATTGCAGGTTGTAATGCAACAAAAAAGGAAAATTTCCTGGGGGGGATAATACTTTGCGAGGCACTGTATTAACTAGATTATATGCCTATCATGACATGCATTTATCAGAAGGTAAATCTGGTTACCGAGTGATTGTGTACTATGTCAGTCCAGTTGTTCTCCAGTGTGGCTCCTGTCCCCTCCTCCCCCCAGCTCCAGTTCAGACACACTGGTACTGGGAATGCCTCCAGAGCCCGCTTCAGAGCATCCAACTGCCCTGCGCCCTGACAGAGAGAAAGGGAGAGCGAGTGTGTGAGAGAAGGAGATATATATATATATATACAGTGGGGCAAAAAAGTATTTAGTCAGCCACCAATTGTGAAAGTTCTCCCACTTAAAAAGATGAGAGAGGCCTGTAATTTTCATCATAGGTACACTTCAACTATGACAGACAAAATCCAATCGGGAGGGAGATTATCAGTGGTCTTGTATGTCTTCCATTTCCTAATAATTGCTCCCACAGTTGATTTCTTCAAACCAAGCTGCTTACCTATTGCAGATTCAGTCTTCCAGCCTGGTACAGGTCTACAATTTTGTTTCTGGTGTCCTTTGTCAGCTCTTTGGTCTTGGCCATAGTGGAGTTTGGAGTGTGACTGTTTGAGGTTGTGGACAGGTGTCTTTTATACTGATAACAAGTTCAAACAGGTGCCATTAATACAGGTAACGAGTGGAGACAGAGGAGCCTCTTAAAGAAGAAGTTACAGGTCTGTGAGAGCCAGAAATCTTGCTTGTTTGTAGGACCAAATACTTATTTTCCACCATAATTTGCAAATAAATGCATAAAAAAATTCTACAATGTGATTTTCTGGATTTTTTTTTCTCATTTTGTCTGTCATAGTTGAAGTGTACCTATGATGAAAATTACAGGCCTCTCTCATCTTTTAAAGTGGGAGAACTTGCACAATTGGTGGCTGACTAAATACTTTTTTGCCCCACTGTGTAATATATAATATATAAATATATTAATATATATAATATATATATATAATACACAGTTGAAGTCGGAAGTGTACATACACCCTAGCCAAATACATTTAAACTTAGTTTTTCACAAATCCTGACATTTAATCAGAGTAAAAATTCCCTGTCTTAGTTCAGTTAGGATCACCACTTTATTTTAAGAATGTGAAAGGTCAGAAAAATAGTAGAGAGAATTATTTATTTAGCTTTTATTTCTTTCATCACATTCCCAGTGGGTCAGAAGTTTACAACTCAATTAGTATTTGGTAGCATTGCCTTTAAATTGTTTAACTTGGGTCAAACGTTTCGGGTAGACTTCCACTATAAGTTGGGTGAATTTTGGCTCATTCCTCCTGACAGAGCTGGTGTAACTGAGTCAGGTTTGTAGGCCTCCTTGCTCGCACACACTTTTTCAGTTCTGCCCACACATTTTCTGTAGGATTGGAGGTCAGGGCTTTGTGATGGCCACTCCAATACCTTGACTTTGTTGTCCTTAAGCCATTTTGCCACAATCTTGGAAGTATGCTTGGGGACATTGTCCATTTGGAAGACCCATTTGCGACCAAGCTTTAACTTCCTGACTGATGTCTTGAGATGTTGTTTCAATATATTCACATAATTTTCCTTTCTCAGGGTGAAATCTATTTTGTGAAGTGCACCAGTCCATCCTGCAGCAAAGCACCCACACAACATGATGCTGCACCCCCGTGCTTCACGGTTGGGATGGTGTTCTTCGGCTTGCAAGCATCCCCATTTTTCCTCCAAACATAACGATGGTCATTATGGCCAAACAGTTCTATTTTTGTTTCATCAGACCAGAGGACATTTCTCAAAAAGTACGATCTTTGTGCCGTTGCAAACCGTAGTCTGGCTTTTTTTATGGCGGTTTTGGAGCAGTGGCTTCTTCCTTGCTGAGCGGTCTTTCAGGTTATGTCGATACAGGACTCGTTTTACTGTGGATATAGATACTTTTGTACCTGTTTCCTCCAGCATCTTCACAAGGTCCTTTGCTGTTGTTCTGGGATTGATTTGCACTTTTTGCACCAAAGTACGTTCATCTATAGGAGACAGAACGCGTCTCTTTCCTGAGTGGTATGACGGCTGCGTGGTCCCATGGTGTTTATACTTGCGTACTATTGTTTATACAGATGAATGTGGTACCTTCAGGCGTTTGGAAATTGCTCCCAAGGATGAATCAGACTTGTGGAGGTCTACAATTTCTTTTTCTGAGGTCTTGGCTGATTTCTTTTGATTTTCCCATGATATCAAGCAAAGAGGCACTGAGTTTGAAGGTAGGCCTTGAAATACATCCACAGGTACACCTCCAATTGACTCAAATTATGTCAATTAGCCTAACAGAAGCTTCTAAAGCCATGACATCATTTTCAGGAATTCTCCAAGCTGTTTAAAGGCACGGTCAACTTGGTGTATGTAAACTTCTGACCCACTGGATTTGTGATACAGTGAATTATAAGTGAAATAATCTGTCTGTTAACAATTGTTGGAAAAATTACTTGTGTCATGCACAAAGTAGATGTCCTAACCGACTTGCCAAAACTATAGTTTGTTAACAAGAAATTTGTGGAGTGGTTGAAAAACGAGTTTTAATGACTCCAACCTAAGTGATGTAAACTTCCGACTTCAACTGTGTATATACACACACACAACACACAACACACACACACACACACACACACACACACACACACACACACACACACAACACACACACACACACACACACACACACACACACACACACACACTCCACCAGAGTTATCATCAAATTTTGTTAGAAATTGTCTCATAGCAGATAAGCTTGAGTGAACAATTGGAGTGTACATTCGCAGAATTTTTTATTTTCAGTAAGTATGTGGACAGTGGCACTGGCTGTGCATGTCTGTGCATGTGCGTGTCAGGGTGTATTCATGTGTGTAGAGGACGAGTTATGTGCGTGGGAGGAAAGTACCTCAGACATGGGGTCTTTTCAGTCGTCCCTGGCTGAACAGCG
>NW_019943086.1:130459-148346 GCF_002910315.2 Salvelinus sp. IW2-2015
TAGAAAAAAAAATCCAGAAAATCACATTGTAGGATTTTTTATGCATTTATTTGCAAATTATGGTGGAAAAGAAGTATTGGTCAATAACAAAAGTTTATCTCAATACTTTTTATATACCCTTTGTTGGCAATGACAGAGGTCAAACTTTTCTGTAAGTCTTCACAAGGTTTCACACACTGTTGCTGGTATTTTGGCCCATTCCTCCATGCAGATCTCCTCTAGAGCAGTGATGTTTTGGGCTGTTGCTGGGCAACACGACTTTCAACTCCCTCCAAAGATTTTCTATGGGGTTGAGATCTGGAGACTGGCTAGGCCACTCCAGGACCTTGAAATGCTTCTTACGAAGCCACTCCTTCGTTGCCCGGGCGGTGTGTTTGGGATCATTGTCATGCTGAAAGACCCAGCCACGTTTCATCTTCAATGCCCTTGCTGATGGAAGGAGGTTTTCACTCAAAATCTCACGATACATGGCCCCATTCATTCTTTCCTTTACACGGGTCAGTCGTCCTGGTCCCTTTGCAGAAAAACAGCCCCAAAGCATGATGTTTCCACCCCATGCTTCACAGTAGGTATGGTGTTCTTTGGATGCAACTCTGCATTCTTTGTCCTGCAAACATGACGAGTTGAGTTTTACCAAAAAGTATATTTTGGTTTCATCTGACCATATGACATTTTCCCAATCTCTTCTGGATCATCCAAATGCTCTCTAGCAAACTTCAGACGGGCCTGGACACGTACTGGCTTAAGCAGGGGGACACGTCTGGCACTGCAGGATTTGAGTCCCTGGCGGCGTAGTGTGTTACTGACGGTAGGCTTTGTTACTTTGGTCCCAGCTCTCTGCAGGTCATTCACTAGGTCCCCCGTGTGGTTCTGGGATTTTTGCTCACCGTTCTTGTGATCATTTTGACCCCACGGGGTGAGATCTTGCATGGAGCCCCAGATCGAGGGAGATTATCAGTGGTCTTGTATGTCTTCCATTTCCTAATAATTGCTCCCACAGTTTATTTCTTCAAACCAAGCTGCTTACCTATTGCAGATTCAGTCTTCCCAGCTGGTACAGGTCTACAATTTTGTTTCTGGTGTCCTTTGTCAGCTCTTTGGTCTTGGCCATAGTGGAGTTTGGAGTGTGACTGTTTGAGGTTGTGACAGGTTCTTTTATACTGATAACAAGTTCAAACAGGTGCCATTAATACAGGTAACGAGTGGAGGACAGAGGAGCCTCTTAAAGAAGAAGTTACAGGTCTGTGAGAGCCAAAATCTTGCTTGTTTGTAGGGACCAAATACTTATTTTCCACCATAATTTGCAAATAAATGCATAAAAAAATTCTACAATGTGATTTTCTGGATTTTTTTTTCTCATTTTGTCTGTCATAGTTGAAGTGTACCTATGATGAAAATTACAGGCCTCTCTCATCTTTTAAAGTGGGAGAACTTGCACAATTGGTGGCTGACTAAATACTTTTTTGCCCCACTGTGTATATATATATATAATTATTATATATATAATATATATATATATATAATACACAGTTGAAAAGTACCTGTCTCAGTGCTGCTCGGGGTTTGAAACTTCCAGACGCTCCCTTACTCACCGTGGTATAGTCTGCCACCACTTTCTGCTTCAGCTTCCTCTGAAAATGATGGWGAAWATAATGTKAATATACAGTATGTGTCTGCTGTGGTAGCCTGAATATTAGGAAGTACACATAGCCTTCTGGTGGGCTGYGTGAAGTTTCTACCARTTGGCTTCAGGARGTAGATTAAGTGTCATGGGGGCCTCAAGTTTAGGGATGATTTCAAACTGATCCTGCATCTACAGACAGAAGCTGAAGTTCATAACCCTCACATGGTATCCCACAGTATTGAATCTGCGTRTGTCTGCTGACACCCTGTGGTTGGTAGCTGTCTCTGCAGCCAGAGTTAGTCCATCTGTCACGCCCGCCTCTCTCTCCACCTCCCTCTGTCTCTCCCCCTCTCCTCCATTCCTCCACTGCTCCACCACTTCCTCTGGCTGAGTCACATCACCTCCCCTTCCTTCATTGAAAGAGGTTGTTGCTTTTGAGGAAAGGCTGAAGAGATAAGAGAGCATAAACACAATGTTGGCCTAATGCTTGGGGCTTACAGAGAGAGATAGAGATGGAGGGAGAGACACACAGAGAGAGAGGGGGAAGAGACGCAGAGGGAGAGATGGAGGGAGAGACAGAAGAAGAGAGAGAGGGAGAGAAGCAGAGGGAGAGAGAGGGAGAGATGGAGGGAGAGATGGAGGGAGAGACGCAGAGGGAGAGATGGAGCGAGGGTGGTAGTAGAAAGGAGACTAGGCAGAGCATGGGATTACTATGTAGTTATTTTAAAAGAGAACGTATTCTTAATGATTGACCTGGTTAATAAAGGTTAGATACTTAAATGAACAAGGAACCAAAAGGGGGAAGTCCAATGAGGGGAAATTAAACTTGAGGAACTAAGAAGGACAGAGGAACTTACATTTCTAACAAAACACACACATCGATACCTCCCATTTAGCATGAGCACAGTAAATAAAACCAAGACATGGGCTGGAAAATGTAAACCGCTACAGGCCATTGAAACACAATGTAGTGACAAGGTATTGTGACCTTAATACCACTTTGTTTCTGCCTCAGTCAAGCTGTTATGATCTTGCCAAAAATCTATAATGATGATGACAATGATTACCTCAATGCAATGATGAATNAGAGATGGAGCGAGGGTGGTAGTAGAAAGGAGACTAGGCAGAGCATGGGATTACTATGTAGTTATTTTAAAAGAGAACGTATTCTTAATGATTGACCTGGTTAATAAAGGTTAGATACTTAAATGAACAAGGAACCAAAAGGGGGAAGTCCAATGAGGGGAAATTAAACTTGAGGAACTAAGAAGGACAGAGGAACTTACATTTCTAACAAAACACTCACATGGGTACCTCCCATTTAGCATGAGCACAGTAAATAAAACCAAGACATGGGCTGCAGAATGTAAACCGCTACAGGCCATTGAAACACAATGTAGTGACAASGTATTGTGACCTTAATACCACTTTGTTTCTGCCTCAGTCAAGCTGTTATGATCTTGCCAAAAATCTATAATGATGATGACAATGATTACCTCAATGCAATGATGAATGCATTGTCAGGAACGCAGGCTAGCAGTAAGGTGGAAATAACAGAGATGACAGGAATAGCCTCAGTGAGACAAGGTGAATAACTCTAGACAATCTGACACTGGTCGAGTCACACAGGGCTCTCAGCTTTAGTTACAGTATGACCAAGGTGAAACCTCAAAAACAACTTCACCTTACACACATTCACACATACCTGACCCTCACCCAAATACACCAACTACAGCATGTCCTCTAAGGGCTTTGGGTTACACAGCAAAAATGTACCTTCAGTTCCCAGCCATACATCTATCACACCAAAGACATCAACCTACAGTAATCTAGAGCAGGGCTTCCCAAACTCAGCCCTGGGGCCCTCCCTGGGTGCATGTTTTGGTTTTTACCTTAGCACTACACAGCTGATTCAAATAACCAACTCATTGTCAGCTGTGGGCAAAAACCAAAACGTGCATCCAGGGGGGGCCCCAGGACTGAGTTTGGGAAACCCCGATCTAGAGCTTTAATGCAGTGAATAATACACACGATACAAGATACACACACACTGCATACTTTCAGAGAGCCTAAATAGTCTCTCTCACACATTCACACACAATCCACGCCACAGTGCCTAACATCAAAACGCCTGCTCCATGACGTCAGTGATTTAATCAGACACTCATGACAAGATGTCAACCACCTGTTTACATTCACTATATCTCACTAGTAAAAATTCATTAATACTGGTGACTTCAAGTATCATTGAAACACAATCATCTATTTGAGTTGACACCAGGCCAACACACAGCAGCCATGTTGGTCTGTGTTGGTTCTGAGGGGAACCTCAAATCAACACACATCATAAAACGAACACATTACAACACAGTATAAGTGTACTGATTATTATACAAAGAAGAAACGTCAGATTGTCAAGGCATTGATTGAGTGCAATAATCAAAGATACAATGTCCCAGATAGTGCCTTCACAAGTCTACTTCTACGGTAATAAATCAAAGTAAAATTAATTACCTGGCTTTGGTTAGATCCATCTTGATTCAGACAGTCATCTTTCGTTTCTGTTGGCTCTCTCACTCTTTCTCTCTTTGATTCGGTCCCTCCCTATCCTGCCTCCTTCCCTCCCTTTCTCTAGCACCCCTGCCCTCTAACTGGCCTGACGAGAACAACTGGATTCTTAAGATAACAAATCTGCGCTACGGCCTAGTTAATGTGTAGCAGTGGTGTTTGTTACGAGGGTGGCGCTGATTCATTTCTTCTGACTAGATGGTTTGTGTTGTTTCATGTCGATCAGTGATATCGATCATTCTGAGGAGGTAATAGTTCTACAGGAAGTGATCATGTCCTCTAAAACCTGTCTGAGGAGCCTCTACCTAGAGATGCGAAGAGCACCGTCTATAAGGGTTATAAAACAGAGAGTGAGACACAGAATGGTAGTTGACTGAGGAATGAGGTGATTGAAAAAGAGGATAAATGTAAAATGACAGACAGATCAGCAGACATGTAAAGAGGACGTGGGAAGAGAAGTGGAAAAGGTTAGAGAGGGGATGTGGCGACAGGTGAAGAGACAGGGAGGGAGAGAGAGAGGACAGGGTAACGATAAAAAGAGAGCAAAAAACAGAAAAGTATAATTTAATAAGTTAATGCTACGTCGAGGAATGCAGAGACTACATACCAGAAGTTATACACACCATTACACCGTCATTCACACACACAGACCACACAGACAGACATGCAAGTAATGAGCAAGAAAACAAAGCTATACATAATGTATGCTGCAGTCATACACTGAATAGAACAGTAGCTAACACTTACAGTCATACACTGAATAGAACAGTAGCTAACACTTACAGTCATACACTGAATGAACTGTAGCTAACCCTTGACTCCTAACAGTCATACCTGAATAGAACAGTAGCTAACACTTAAAGTCATACACTGAATAGAACAGTAGCTAACACTTACAGTCATACACTGAATAGAACTGTAGTACCTTACAGTCATACACTGAATAGAACAGTAGCTAACACTTTACAGTCATACACTGAATAGAACGGTAGCTAACACTTACAGTCATACACTGAATAGAACAGTAGCTAACACTTACACGCAAATTCCAGTGATTATAGTGGGTGTAGTATTTCCAGGTATTACTTACAGGGTGGTGTTATATCCAGGTATTCTGGATAGGGTGTGTTAGTATTTTCCCAGTATTATAGGAGTATGGGTGGTGTTAATATCTACCAAGAGGTCTTCTGATTAGGGAGTGTGTTAGTAATTTGATTTCCAGGTAATTGATGGTGACGTGTGTTGTTATAGATTCCAGGCTAATTATAGGCGGCGGTGTGTTAATATTACAGGGGTAATTCAATGGTTGGGGTGTTGTAAATAATTCCAGGTATCGTACCGAACAATGGTTGGGGTTGTTGTTAAACACTTATACACTTGAATAATAATAACAAAAACCAAAGCAAGACACAGAAATTGTATCACAAACAAATCGACATTTCCAGTATTATGTTGGGCGATGGAGTTGTGTTATATCTCCAAAGGCTAAATTTGATAGGGTGTTGTTCGGTTCAATTAAGCGGATACCCAGGAATGTAATGTGGAGTGTGTGTATTATATTTCCCAAGGTATTATGGTGGCTGTTATATGTTCATTTTACACCCAGGCTATTAGTGGGGTGGTGATTATAAGTCTCCAGGGTATTTATAAGAGTTGGCGCCGGGGTATTTGTATAGTTTGGTTTAAAACCACTGGCATTTCCCAGTATTATAAAACAGCTAGTGGTGTTGTTTAATTTCAGGTCATTATACAGGCCAGAGGAAAGCTTGCAGTCGTTGGTATTTTAGTTGCCGGCTTGGTTATAACATCCCATGGCTCCAGGAAGAGGTAATTTCCAGTGGGTAAAGGGTGGTCATGTTACACAATACAAACGCTTTTGTGTCCATCCACTGCACTAGCAGTAGCTACACTTCCAGTCATCACCCTGGAGATGTAGCCTAACACCTTCAGACTACCAACCTGAAATAAGAAACAGTGCTGACACCTATAAACAGTCCTACACTGAATAGCACAAGTTAGCTAAACACTTCACAGCGTCACATAACACTGAGAGGAACACGCTAGCTACTTCAAGTCCTACACTGAAATAAGACAGTAAGCTACACTTTACAGATCACTACACTGATAGAACTGTAAGTTAACAACCTTACAGTCAATACACTGAATAGACAGTAGTAACATTACCAGTAATACACGAATAGAACTGTAGCTACACTATACGTCATACACTGAATAGAACAGTAGCTAACACTTACAGTCATACACTGAATAGAACTGTAGCTAACACTTACAGTCATAATAACAACTGCATACCAGGTCATTTTAGAAGAGATTCTTTATTTAAAAATATAGACAATTGATTAACTTTGTTCATACCTTAATCAAACAAAGCAATGCCTGCATATACTGTATGTGATTTGAGAATAAAACTAGTTTGTCTTTAGTAAAATCACCTGTAACACTTCAATGTTAAAAAGTGCAGTCTAATATCATACAATCCAATACATGGCATTTCACTGTACTTGTGCACCTGACATTAAAAACTAGAAACTTGAGTGCCATCTATCTACAGTGGCAAGAAAAAAATATGTGAACCCTTTGGAATAATCCGGATTTCTGCATAAATTGGTCGTACAGTTAGATTTGAACTTCATCTCAGTCACAACAGACAAACACAGTCTGCTTAAACTAATAACACACAAATTACTGTATTTTTATTGTCTATATTGAATACATCATTTAAAAATTCACAGTGTAGGTTGGAAAAGTATGTGAACCCCTAGGCTAATGACTTCTCCAAAAGCTAATTGGAGTCAGGAGTCAGCTAAACTGGAGTCCAATCAATGAGATGAGATAGGAGATGTTGGTTAGAGCTGCCCTACCCTATAAAAAAACACTCACAAAATGTGAGTTTGCTATTCACAAGAAGCATTGCCTGATGTGAACCATGCCTCAAACAAAAGAGATCTCAGAAGACCCAAGATTAAGAATTGTTGACTTGCATAAAGCTGGAAAGGGTTACAAAAGTATCCCTAAAAGCCTTGATGTTCATCAGTCCACGGTAAGACAAAAGTGTCTATAAATGGAGAAGGTTCAGCACTGTTGCTACTCTCCCTAAGAGAGGCCGTCCTGCAAAGATGACTGCAAGAGCACAGCGCAGAATGCTCAATGAGCTTAGGAAGAATCCTAGAGTGTCAGCTAAAGACAAAGAAATCTCTGGAACATGCTAACATCTCTGTTGATGAGTCTACGATACGTAAAACACTAAACAAGAATGGTGTTCGTGGGAGGACACCACAGAAAAAGCCACTGCTGTCCAAAAAAAAACATTGCTGCACGTCTGAAGTTCACAAAAGAGCATCTGGATGTTCCACAGCGCTACTGGCAAAATATTCTGCGGACAGATAAAACTAAAGTTGAATAGTTTGGAAGGATCACACAACATTATGTGCGGAGAAATAAGGCACAGCACACTAACATCAAAACCTCATCCCAACTGTAAACTATGGTCGAGGGAGCATCATGGTTTGGAGCTGCCATGCTGCCTCAGGGCCTGGACAGCTTGCTATCATCGAGTTTATCAAGACATTTTGCAGGAGAATGTAAGGCTGTCTGACAATTGAAGCCCAACAGAAGTTAGGTGATGCAACAGGACAACAACTCAAAACAAAGAAGTAAATCAACAACAGAATGGCTTCCACAGAAGAAAATACGCCTTCTGGAGTGGCCCAGTCAGAGTCCTGACCTCAACCCGATTGAGATGCTGTGGCATGACCTCAAGAGAGCGGTTCACACCAGACATCCCAAGAATATTGCTGAACTGAAACTGTTTTATAAATAGGAATGGTCCAAAATTCCTCCTGACCGTTGTGCAGGTCTGATACACAACTACAGAAAGTGTTTGGTTGAGGTTATTACTGCCAAAGTAGGGTCAACCAGTACTAAAACCAAGGGTTCAGAAACTTTTCCCACCCTGCACTGTGAATGTTTACATGGCGTGTTCAATAAAGACATGACATGTAATTGTTAGTGTGTTATTAGTTTAAGCAGACTGTGTTTGTGTATTGTTGTGACTTAGATGAAGATCAGATCAAATTTTATGACCAATTTATGCAGAAGTCCAGGTAATTCCAAAGGGTTCACATACGTTTTCTTGCCACTCTATCAATCCCTAGTTTCCATGTTTAGTCTCCCAGAGATCAGTCAACCCTGCAGAGTGACAGGTGTGTCCTCTGACTAAGTGCTCCTGAATAAGGGCAGCATGATGATGGGGCTTTAAGGAATGTCAATAACTCAGGGATAACACCTACAGAAGAACTGTCTGTGCCCTAACAGTACTGACACAACTATTACTGTACAGATATAAGAATCAATCACTTGTGGTAATCAAAAACCATGGCTCAGAGACAACCTGGATGGGTGTGATTGAATAGTACAGTGAATATGGTACAATGAGAAGAAATATGACAGATTGATACATACCTAACCTATTTTGTAAAACAAGAATATGTACATCAAGACAGTAGTAAAAGACAGCAAAACTACAGTAGTTTGATCTTCACGCCCAAGCAGCAACTTATCAAATAACCATTCAAATATACAACATCCTCCTATGTAGTATTAATAACCATATACAAACCAATACAAAGACTTCAAATATGACATATAATGCTAATATCTTTTTGATATGTTTGTGGTTTATTAATGCAAGATAGAGACAGAAGGAATCTGTATAGCTTTTAGCTTCCCTATCTAAATATTAGCTTGAGTACCACTGCAACACTAGTAATTAATACATTTCACATTTACATTTTAGCCATCCTTATCCAGAGCGATTTACAGGAGAAATGATGGTTAAGTGTCTTGTTCAAGGGCAGACAGATTTTTATCACGCTATCAGCTCAGGGGTTCGAACCAGCAACCTTACAGTTACTGACTACCTGTCGCCACCTAATACTCAGTAATATAGAACTGTAATACTATAGATGGCTGTTAAATCTGTATTACTCTAAACACAATATTTAACTCAATTCTTAGTGTGGTTCTCATACCTGTGTGTGACACATTACAAGTTTGCCTGTTTTACAAACAGCACTGTCTAAAACTGCTTTGTAACATACGATTCCTCACTCATTGGTTTGAATGTGCAACAAAAAACCTAAACAAAAACATATGAGAACAGTATAAGTTACAGCTGGCAATCAATAATCAGAATCACTGCCAAAGGGTTATATAATACATTATGACATATTGTGAAAGCATGGCAACACTTCCACCTAGTCTATCAGATCTGGACCAGGTGGAACAACTACCATATTGCTTACACTGTACCAATCCTATTCTCTCAGGACTACACAAGTGAGGTCAGGGACAAGGGGATGTGGCTGATCTTCTCTCCCTCCCCTAATTATCCTATACATATGATAAATAGTCTTGGTCCCTCTCGGTTTCTCTTTTGATTCGACATAGAGAAGAGAAACCTGTAAGGGTCCCCTACTTGGTCTATGCAGTCTGCATCTCTCTCCCTCTACTGATCTCCATACATGGTCTATACAGTCTGCATCTCTCTCCCTCTACTGATCTCCATACATGGTCTATACAGTCTTGCATCTCTCTCCTCTACTGATCTCATTACTTGGTCTATACAGTCTGGCATCTCTCTCCCTCTTACTGATCTCCATACATGGTTATACGTCTGCATCTTCTCCTCTACTGATCTCCATACATGGTCTATACAGTCTGCATCTCTTCCTCTACTGATCTCATCAACTGGTCTATCAGTCTGCATCTCTCTCCCTTATGATTCCATAATGGTTTATACAGTCTGCATCTCTCTCCTCTACTGATCTCCATACATGGTCTATACGTCTGCATCTCTCTCCCTCTACTGATCTCCATACATGGTCTATACAGTCTGCATCTCTCTCCCTCTACTGATCTCCATACATGGTCTATACGTCTGCATCTCTCTCCTCTACTGATCTCCATACATGGTCTATACAGTCTGCATTCTCTCCCTCTACTGATCTCCATACTGGTCTATACAGTCTGCATCTCTTCTCCTCTACTGATCTCCATACATGGTCTATACAGTCTGCATCTCTCTCCTCTACTGATCTCCATAACTGGTCTATACAGTCTGCATCTCTCTCCTCTACTGATCTCCATACATGGTCTATACAGTCTGCATATCTCTCCCTCTACTGATCTCCATACATGGTCTATACAGTCTGCATCTCTCTCCCTCTACTGATCTCCATACATGGTCTATACAGTCTGCATCTCTCTCCCTCTACTGATCTCCATCATGGTCTATACAGTCTGGCATCTCTCTCCCTCTACTGATCTCCATACATGGTCTATACAGTCTGCATCTCTCTCCCTCTACTGATCTCCATACTTGGTCTCCAGCTCCTCTGCAGTCCCTCCCAGGTCCATGTCTCTCAGCTTCTCCAGCAGATGGTACAGTAGAGGGCGTGCTAGCACCCCTCCCCCTCCCTGCYRACTTCCCTTAGCCCAGACCCTCAGCATCTGGTACTGGGCTTCCTTAGTGTCACGGYGGTGGTCATTCTCAGCCCTCTCTATCACTATGTCACTCACACCCAGCGAACGCACCAGCTCCTTCACATGGCGCGGGGGGACTTGGTCCAACACCGAGTAGATCAACTCAGAGACTGGAGGGAGAGAGGAACAGAGAGAGGTGATAGGAGGGGAGAGAGATTAAAATAGAGTTCAATATACACTACATGGCCAAAAGTACGTGGACACCATAGATCAACATTGGCAGTAGAATGGCCCATACTGAAGAGCTCAGTGACTTTCAACGTGGCACCGCCATAGGATGCCACCTTTCTAACAAGTCAGTTGGTTAAATGTCTGCCCTGCTAGAGCTGCCCCGGTCAACTGTAAGTGCTGTTACTGTGAAGTGGAAACATCTAGGAGCAATAATGGCTCAGCCACACAAACTCACAGAATGGGACAACGGAGTGCTGAAGTGCGCAAAAATAGCCTGTCCTGCTTCATGAAATGGGTTTCCATGGCCGAGCAGCCGCATACAAGCCTAAGATTACCATGAGCAATGCCAAGCATCGGTTGGAGTGGTGCACACACATACCGCCCCAACAGATCCACAGATAATCCAATCTCTACTGCACTTAAAACTGCCCTTTCCCACCTGGACGAAAGGAACACCTATGTGAGAATGCTATTAATTGACTACAGCTCAGCGTTCAATACCATAGTGCCCTCAAAGCTCATGACTAAGCTACGGTTCCTGGGACTAAACACCTCCCTCTGCAACTGGATCCTGGACTTCCTGACGGGCCGCTCCCCAGGTGGTAAGGGTAGGTAACAACATTACTGCCACGCTGATCCTCAACACGGGGGCCCCTCAGGGGTGCGTGCTCAGTCCCCTCCTGTACTCCCTGTTCACTCATGACTGCATGGCCAGGCACGACTCCAACACCATCATCAAGTTTGCCAATGGCACAACAGCGGTAGGCCTGATCACAAACAACGATGAGACTATAGGGAGGAGGTCAGAGACCTGGACGTGTGGTGCCAGGACAACAACCTCTCCCTCAACGTGATCAATACAAAGGAGATGATTGTGGACAATAGGAAAAGGAGGACCGAGCACGCCTCCATTCTCATCGATGGGGCTGTAGTGGAGCAGGTTGAGAGTTTCAAGTTCCTTGGTGTCCACATTACCAACAAACTATCATGGTCCAAACACACTAAGATAATCGTGAAGAGGGCACGACAAAACCTATTCCCCCTCAGGAGACTGAAAAGATTCGGCATGGGTCCTCAGATCCTCAAAAGGTTCTACAGCTGCACCCCCGAGAGCATTCTTTTAGGCTGAGTTTCTGTACAGCACTTTGTGACATCAGCTGATGTAAGAAGGGCTTTATAAATAAATGTGATTGATTGATCCTGCCCGGTTGCATCACTGCCTGGTATGGCAACTGCTCGGCCTCAGACCGCAGGGCACTACAGAGGGTAGTGCATGCGGCCCAGTACATCACTGGGGCAAAGCTTCCTGAAATCCAGGACCTCTATGCCAGGCGGTGTCAGAGGAAGGCTCTAAAAATTGTCAAAGACTCCAGCCACCCTAGTCATAGACTGTTCTCTCTGCTACCGCACAGCAAGCGGTACCGGAGTGCCAAGTCTAGGGCCAAAAGGCTTCTTAACAGCTTCTACCCCCAAGTCATAAGACTCCTGAACAGCTAATCAAAGGGCTACCCAGACCCCTCTTTTACGCTGCAGCTACTCTCTGTTTATTATCTATGCATAGTCACTTTAACTCTACCTACTTGTACATATTGCTATTGTTATTTTACTGCTGCAGTTTAATTATTTGTTACTTTTACTTTTTATTAACACTTATTTTTCATAACTTCTTAAAGCATTGTTGTTAAAAGCCCTTTAAGTAAGCATTTCACTGTAAGGTGAAATGTCATCAGATATCAATCAACACCTCTTCCATCAATATGTAACAATTACTTTGCAGCTGAGCTGAAAAATATCACAGTAAATAGTAAAAAAGAAAAAAAAGAAAGTTAACGTAACCTGTTGTATTCGGCGCAAGTGACAAATAACATTTGATTTGATTTGTAAAGCTCACCGCCATTGGACTCTGGAGCAGTAGAGACGCGTTCTCTGGAGTCATGAATCACGCTTTACTATCTGGCAGTCCAACGGACAAATCTGGGTTTGGTGGATGCCAGGAAAACGCTACCTGCCCGAATGCATAGTGCCAACTGTAAAGTTTAGTGGAGGAGGAATAATGGTTTGGGACTGTTTTTCATGGTTCTGGCTAGGCACCTTAGTTCCAGTGAAGGGAAATCTTAACTCTACAGCATACAATTACATTGTAGACGATTCTGTGCTTCCAACTTTGTGGCAACAGTTTGGGAAGGCCCTTTCCTGTTTCAGCATGACAATGCCCCCTTGCACAAAGCGAGGTCCTTACAGAAATGGTTTGTCGAGATCGGTGTGGAAGAACTTGACAGGTCTGCACAGAGCCCTGACCTCAACCCCATGGAACACCTTTGGGAGGAATTGGAATGCCGACTGTGAGCCAGGCCTAATCGCCCAACATCGGTGCCCGACCTCACTAATGCTCTTGTGGCTGAACAGAAGCAAGTTCCCGCAGCAATGTTTCAACATCTAGTGGAAAGCCTTTCCAGAAGAGTGGAGGCTGTTATAGCAGCAAAGGGGGGACCAACTCCATATTAATGCCCATGATTTTGGAATGAGATGTTTGACAAGCAGGTGTCCACATACTTTCAAAAAACTTTGACATTCCAACACACACAAAGCTTGGTTTTTGTGAATTTTCAGAACATTTTGGGGAGTAAAAATGTATTTCCATTCAAGAAAACTTAACCCTAACCTAAACCCAACCATAACTCCTAGCCCTAACCTTTTAAATCCTCACGTTTTCAGAATTGTTCTTGTTGTCCTACCTTGTCAGAACATTCTGATGACTCGTCAGGACATTCTAGTCCGGATAAYATAGGTAAACATGTGCACCCACACACGTTCGCATGCACGCACATGCACACACACTTACTCTTGATCTCCTTGGGGACACAGTCCGGTAGCTTGCTGAGGGGCTCCTGTTCACACTCACACACTGGGCTACATGAAGGYARACTCTGGTTGAGAARGTTCTCTGMGTCCTSTTGGATCAGCCTCTACAATCACAGAAAATGGAAAACATCAGAATTCTACTATATAGAACTGCATCCACTACCAGTACATCCTAAACCCGGGGAGTACAGTACAATCAATAAAGGAAATACTATTGGTTTCCTCCCATCACTATGGTGCAAACAGTCTATAATTGCTCTTGAGTGTTCAAAACAGTAGTTGAAATGGCATATATTTTTTCTCCAATAAAATCCTTTAAAGGTTTTTATCAGATTGGGTTTGTCCAGTCAGGTCAGAGGTGAAATATGAGATGTCAGGAGTCAAAGGTGAGAGGTCAGAGATGTGTCTCACCCGAGTAGACTTCTCGGAGCCCTGAGAGGTGATCTCAGCAGAGAGAAAGGAGCTTGACCCCTTCGGTTTCCGTCGGACCACTAGTACGCCCATGATCCCCATCACCACCAGCAGCACCACACAAACACAGCCGAACGCAGCCAATAGGTAGAGAGACCAAACACCCCATCCAGTGTCTTCGGCTGGAAAGAGGGGCAGACATGCAGAGTGAGAGGATGAATACATGCTGCAGCCCTTATGGCAAATGTGAAACAGCCACTACAGAAATAGTCTAGTTCCAATATATTTAAGCATAACAACAAAAAAGTTTCAAAGTATCTTGTGACCCACCAAATAAACAAACGATGTTTCTAGGCAGAACCCAGCCACAAAGTATCAGAAACTCACGTTTGGGAGTGGGATCTGTACCTGAAGCACACTCCTGCTGACAGTCAGCTGATCTACAACTGGAGAGAAGATACACAGAGGAAATTGTATGTTATTGAAGAGGAAGTGGCCCGTTTGTGAAGAGGAAATTATTAGTATTGAGTCATGTGAAGAACAGCTCTACAGAAGAACCATCCAGGCCATCCTGTTGCAGCATACCCCCCTCCGGAAAGACAGAACACTGAAAGAGACCGTTACCAGCACTTTATCAGTGGCCACCACTGCCTAAGGTCTTGATGAGCAGTAGATTAGGGTGAATCAGGTGTGTTAGTGCTGGGCTGGAACTAAAGCCTGGACATGATGACCTTCTCCAATCTTACATAGCAACATACTGTAGGTTTCCAGGACCAGGGTTGGTGTGACCACAAAACAGCTGACATGTCAAAATACTGGCAAAATACTTCTGTCTTTTTAACTCACCCATGGAAAGAAGTTTGTTGCACAACGTTGCAGACAGTTTCTATTAAACTTCCCATTTACAAGCAGAATGTTCATAAAGCAGACAAACCCAAGAGTTTTAACAGACAAAAGAGTGTCAGCTTGTTCACAAGCCAGTACTTACTTTTGGCATGGAAGACAGTTCCTGTTGTTTTTCTTGTTTCGGATGTCCTTACATTCACACACTGTATCCCTCTCTGGAGTACCTGTCAACAACAGTATGAACACTCAGTACATGCACACAAACAAATAGTACAACAAAACAAAAAAAGGGTTGTCATTATTATGTAATAACCATTATACTGTGTAATCCATAAGTAAATAACAGGTTGGGTGGAAGAACGTGAAACATGATGAACCACACTAGCAAGACAAACTCACAGGGTTGTATTTCTCTCTCTCCAGGTCCACATGTCTTGCAACGGAGGCACTCCCGTGTTCCCGAGTTTATTCTATTTTTGTAGAAGCCTTCAGTGCAGCGACACACTGTGTTCTGACTCTTCTTGCATGGCGACACCTCTTCCTCATTGTCTACAGGTGTATGGAACAACACAGCCAAGGAGAACAGAACAGAGAGAGAGTGCGGAGGGGGGCAGAGAGAGAAGACAGAAGACATTTGTTATCATATCATACCATACTGAGACCATCTATAGTGATGACATTTTTTTCAATGTATTTTGTAAATAATTGCATGTTATTGTAAATTGTACGTTTATCTAAACAATTGTATAGTACCATCACAGATTGTACAACGGAGGCAGTTCTTGGCGTAGTTACTCCTCTCTAGGTATGTCCTGCCCTCTTTACAGGGTTCACATTGGCTCTCACCCTCTTTAGTGCAGTCCTCCTTCAACTTAAACCCTGGAGAACACAAGGCATACATACTCTAAGGTGGAGGGCGGTGGGGGGGAGGCAACACAAGCCAGCATATTTATTTACTGTAAAACCTGGTAATACAGAGCTAAAACTAGGTTAGAGAGTGACAAATATAGTAAACAGTATGTAAGGCCTATAGTATGACAGATGATTGAACGGCTGACAGGTATACACAATAAGAGTATAATCTTGAAAGAAGGTTTTTGTTTAAAGCTGGAATCCTTAATTGGTGAAACTGACACATCCATTTGGGATATTAAAACAACAAAGAAGTTACTACAAACAACATTGTTTTCCCCCCCTCTGACACCTCTGCACAGGCTCACATCTCCCCCGCTGCACCGAGCGAGCCAATTGAAGCACACCTAGCATTCTCTTTCGCCTTCTGCAAAATGTGGTGATCCAGAAACAAGAGACCACTTGTGTGGCTGTTTTGTACGGAAATCTGGGAATATTTGGCCAATGAAACATTTGTGGTTCCTCTCAGCGGAAAAGAAAAGAGACTTTTAAAACAGGATTGAGTGAAGTAGCATCAAATATGTTGAATGAGCAACTAATGAGCATGGAGAGTTTGATGAAATGACCTTATATCTTTCAGTCTAATACGGATGTTTACTTATTTTTTTAGCTCTTCGTTAGACACACGCTTTTTGTAAACACCGGTAGGTAACTGTCCTCTCCAAGTTTAGCTGGAATTTAGCCCCGAAAATATTTGAAAAATGTCCGAGTTACACGAGGCACGCACAATCCCTCCATCAGTGCTCAGACTGTCCGCAATAGGCTGAGAGAGGCTGGACTGAGGGCTTGTAGGCCTGTTGTAAGGCAGGTCCTCACCAGACATCACCGTCACCTATGGGAAAAACCCGTCGCTGGACAGACAGGACTGGCAAAAAGTGCTCTTCACTGACGAGTCGTGTTTTTTCTCACCAGGGTGATGTCGGATTTGCGTTTATCGTCGAAGGATGAGCGTTACACCGAGCCCTGTACTCTGGAGTGGGATCGATTTGGAGGTGGAGGTCCGTCATTGGTCTGGGGCATGGTTACAGCTCATCGGATGAGCTTGTTGTCATTGCAGGGAATCTCAACGCTGTGCGTTACAGGGAAGACATCCTCCTCCCTCATGGTGGCCTTCCTGCAGGCTCATCCTACATGACCCTCCAGCTGACATAGCCACACAGCCATACTGCTCGTTCTACTCTTTCCTGCAAGACAGAATGTCAGTGTTCTGCCATGGCCAGGATCCCAATCCCATTGAGCCGTCTGAAACCTGTTGGATCGGAGCTAGCCATTCCCCCAGAAATGTAGGTAACATGTCTGTGGAACTGTTCAGTTTGTCTGTGTTGAATCTATGTTCATAGAAATATTTACACATGTAAGTTTGCTGAAAATAAACGCAGTTGACAGTGAGAGGACTTTTCTTTTTTTGCTGAGTTTGTATATTGCCATAAGGGCAACATGACTGCAAAGAGACAGTTGGAGAATTGTCAATTCATCAACATTATATGATATGCAGAAAGTAGGTGTTGATGATATAACCCAGAGGGTGATCAGAAGATTCAAGTTGATTAGGCATTGTAACACCATATGTTGGAATGCAGATTGCACGCCCTATCTCTTTTTTTTGTTTTTTTTTATTTTCTGTCTGGTGAACAGTTCAGGAGATCTAGTAGTCTGAGAGTTGTGAGTTTGGAAGACGTTACAACATGTACCATCCTTTTTGTGTTCCTATAGTTGATTTTATTATTTTTAATAATTATTTTTCTCCGCCATCATAATCGCGGAGATGTTAAAGTTTTGACTGGTAAAGCATGCGATTATTCAGGCTTAATGGTCATATAGGCCAACAAGAGTCACCAAACATAGCAAAAGCGGCTCCACAAGGGTTATAATTTTAAATATCACTGATCCATACCAAAGGTAACACTCCTTTGGCGCTCGTTTTTCAAG
>NW_019943086.1:148371-155047 GCF_002910315.2 Salvelinus sp. IW2-2015
AAAAGTTATAAAGTTACACCCACGTACACTCTTGGAATGGAAAGCCCAGCTGATAAGTGCAGTTAATATAGTACAGAAGGCCTACCTTCATGGCACTTTCGACAGCATGTCCCGTTAGCATTGCTAATGACTCCCCTCAGGCATTGAAACTCCTGGTCCTAGGAGGTGGTGGTGCCGAGAGGGAGGGGTCTACTGACCAGCACTGCAACATTACATTACATTGTTGTTATAGAACAGATACAATCAAATACCAGTCATATGTAATTACTATTATATATTTTATAACTGATTGATAGGCTACTGTATAGGCCTATTCCTGAAATGATTGACTAATTTATTTACTGATTTAATAATGTATTAACACTGAATTGAATGGTGTGAATAATTGACAAATTTGATAGTTGATGGATTGGTGGGGGATAATTAATGTATTGCTGAGAAATAAGTACGACTAGATGGGGCATTATGTTATTGGTAGAGGGCATTATGCATCTGTTCATGTCATGTTAAAGTTTCTTACCAATACGAGCAGAGCGCAAACGTTCAGAATGCATTTTTCCTTCCATTTCCCTCTCAAGACGTCCATTCTTTCACACCCCTCTTCTCACTTAAAAGAACAACACCTGCAGAAAGGAGAGATGGGGTAACACGTGTGACAAAACTCTCTTCATAATGCTTTCACACATTAGGCCTACTTGACTTTCCTTTTTTCTAGTGCAAAGAAAATGTTGTCAATATGAATCAGTATTAAGTTCAAAAATAACTTATTTACTACCATGTCAAGGCTATATAGATATGACCTTTGTATGGGAAAATAATTAACCTAGCCTAGGCATTTATTTTTTATATAACTTAACCTGTCGTTATCTAGGCAAGGCAGTTAAGAACAAATTCTTATTTACAATGACGGCCTACACCGTCGCTGGGCCAATTGTGCGCCGCACTATGGGACTCCCAATCACGGCCGGTTGTGATATCCTGGTTCGAATCCAGGTGTGTCTGACGTCTCTAGCGCTGAGATACAGTGCCTTAGACCGCTGCGTCAGTCGGGAGCCCATTTAAATCGAGGTAAATTATTTTCCGGGACGTACGTTATAGCTAGGCTATGCATTTAATTTATACAAAGTTAATATCTAGTTCAAGAATACACTCCGCTAAAGCTACAATAACAACCGAGAAAACGTATTTTGTTTCGATTTCACTGTAGCGTACGCCCACTGTTTTTAGCCGCAGAAGTCCGATATTATCAATCTTTTTTTCCCAAAACTACAGGCGGAGAGTTACCGTCACTTACCTTTATCAAAACCGCTCCTACATGAAAAATGGCGATGCAGTCGAGTCTCCCAAATTAAAATCTATTTTTTAGTAAAAGTTTAAGAAATACATTCAAATCTCCCAAGAGACGCCAGGGTGTTATGTCGCGAGTTCTAAAGAGGGGGCGGACTCAAACGGGAAAATGGACACGTCATGCTTCGTAAGTCATTGCTTCACCGCACCCAGGCTTCAAGGAAGTCTGAATTGCAGGGCATGATACACGTTACACCATAGGTAGTAGGAAAAGACTTATGTTACGCGATTGAGCAATAGCAAACTGTGCGCCTATGGGTCACAAGATACAGTTCCCAAGTGTATACAAAAACAACAATTGAAACACCTGGGGCCTGTTGCACAAAACTAGGATAAGGGATTAAGCCAGGATATCTTGGTGATCCTGGCTCAATTGATCCGTAATCCGGTTGCACTAAAGATGGATAGGGGGCAGGAGGATATGTTATGGTATAAATTACCATGGAGATTTATTCTGTGGAGCTAGCCTGCTCCAGACCAGGCTAAATTCCAGGATCTATTTAATCTCATCCCTAATGTCAGTCAGCAGTCACCACAAATGGAAACCAATAGTTATTTCACTGCTCACTATACATTGTTATCACATATAACTAGACCCACTGTTATTATTTAAACGTTTGTGATCATTAATTTCAATGATGATTTTGGATAAAAATGATTTTTGATGATGTTGCTATCATTAGATAATTTACAGTTTCCATAGACTATAAGGCTATATATAAAATGATAGAATATTAGGGCCACAGAGGGGAAAAAAAAAACACAAGTCATAATATTGTAACCAGTTGTTTTAAGGAGGACAGTTGTTAAAATGACAGATGTGGGGCATTTCGTGAAATTGTACTTCAGTATGGTTTCATAAACAAAGACATGCTGATGTGCCAGAATATTAAGTATCACATTGTCATAAGTATCAAAACTGTAAAAACAATATGTAGCTTTTCTGCAGAAAGAACCAGCCTACATAAATTTATGACTTATCCTTTTTCTTCAGTGTGCCCTAGTACTCTGTCATATAACAAATACACATTCCATATGAAATATAAAACACAATGTGTAACATTATGTTCCTTTATTGAATAAGGACAAAACAAAGCAGGTACCCATCAGCTCCTTTCGAAACTGAAGTCACAGTGACTCTACAAGATGGAAAGCACAGAATCCAAGCATATTATACAAAATGATACATACACATTCAAAGGTCTGTATATAACACACCCTGCATGTCTGCACACTAAAATAAATGCAGGACAAATCCATCACATCAACTGAACAGACAAATGAATGGATGCAGTAGCCTCCTGCACCTTGTATTACACACAGTTACCGCACAAACATCATAAGAGGCCAAATTCGTCAAAAAACTAACCCAAAAAAACCCAAATTCCTCTGCCACGCAGGACATTTTAACCAAAATTGAAAGCACACATACTAACTAAAATAATTCAACACATATTGGTCCCTCAGCGCCCGACCACTGTCGTCATCAGGGAAGATTGCCGGATTGTCCCAGTCCATGGCTGGTGGCACTCTGGGGGCCCTCTCTTCCTCAGGCAGGCCACATTGTGGAGGACAGCACAAGCCACAGTAATATCACATGCCCTAACAGGGCTGACCCTTAATTTGTGAAGGCAGTGAAAGCGTGCTTCAGGAGGCCAAAGGTCATTTCAACTCTGGCCTGGTCCTGGCATGGGCATGGTTGTAGGCCTGCTGTGCTTCCTGGGGGTCTGTGAAAGGTGTCAGGAGAAAAGGCTGGCAGCCATACCCCCTGTCTCCAGCAACCCCAGAGAATTCACCTGTCAACACAAAATCTCATCATTACTACTCATAAACACAGTGATATTCTTGACACAGCCATGATGGTTATAAATAGGGGTGTGTGGCTTACCTTGTGATAGGCACTGATAGATTTCAGAGGCCCGAAAGATTCTGGAGTCATGGACTGAGCCAGGCCATTTTGCCACAACATTGCTGATCACACAGTCAGCATTGCAGACCATCTGAAATCATAAGATGAGGAATATTACACACTCAATGCACATCACTGGCAATGCAGAGTGTTCGTCAATGGACATATCAAAAGTTATGTTCACCTGAACATTAATGCTGTGAAAGGATTTCCTATTCACAAAATCGGCCTCATGGGCACCTGAGGGGGCTTTTATCCTTATGTGTGTGCAGTCCACTGCACCAATGACATTGGGGAAACTGTCACACAAAGTAATGAGTATCCTACTATGTGTTAACAGTTGTCCTGTAATTTGTAGATTCTCTTACCTGCAATCCTATAGAACTCCTCTTTGATGTCACAGAGTCTTCTGTGGCCAGAGGAGGAGATGAAGACATCTGCTAATGCTTTGATAGCCAGACACACTCCTTTATTGTGCGGCAAATTGTGGCCTTGTTCAGCTGTTCTGCATCCCCACTGATGTACAGGAAGGCTCCACTAGCAAAAAGCGCAAGGCACACAAACCATTTGCTCCACACTCAGTGCATGGCTCCGTGCAGTGCGGTGCTTAATCCTGGGACCCAGTAGTCTGCATAGATACCTGATGCCATCTGCAGAAAACCTGTATCTTTCATATAGATGGTCATCAGGGAAGGCCAGTGGGTCCAACCGGTCCCTGAAGACCCTTTCTCGCCTGAAGGCTCTCCTCAGCACAAGTGCTTCTTCATCCACCATCTCGACGAATGGGCATGCCATTGTCAAGGCAGAAAGGAACACACAATTTTGGGCCTTTATATAGGCTAGTGGCCACACCTGGTGCTGGGGGGTGGGCAAAAGAGGGCGATGCCTTATAACGATGACTTGGTTGTACTGATTGCTGGGAAAATAAAAAAACCTTAGAAAGATGCCACCGTCCTGTGTGCTCACAATAAGAGCTCATATGTCATGGCTCACTTGACTTTACGAGAATATACCTAATTTTTATTTTGAGCTGTGTCATCTTCTGTGAGCTGGGGGAGGAAAGAAAAATAATGATTAATACATTTGTGTTACAGTTAGCATACAGTGTACATTGAAGGCATATCTCACCTCCTCTCAAGTTTTTTTATTTCAAGGTCCAGTTTCCTAATTGTCCTCTTTTTTATTTCGGACTCCAGTGCAAGATTTTCCATCTTTTTCTTCTTGTACTGAATGTCTATGTCTGCCAGTTCTATTTGGCGCCGGAGGTGGTTGCCATACAACTTTCTGATAGCTTGTGAGCTCTGTGAACACAATACAATTAGCGCAGCTGGAATTTGGCAGGATGTGGTGTCCTTTTATTAATACGCACTATGTTGCCAGGCTGGTTTTCCCACTGTATAGCATCTGGGTCCTGTAAAAGAAATTAGATTTTTTGATTTTGATGAGGACTCCTCACCATTGTAGAGTAAATAGTACTTTCACAGTCTTAACATGATACCTCATGCCTTCGGGAATCCAGAGAGATGGTCTCCTCCTCATCATCGTCTCCATCATGTGCTGTTGCTGCTGCACTGGGGCCTTCACCTACTACATTTAATCGGATTCATATTGAAGCTAGTAGACAAGACATGCCAGGCCTACAGTATGCCTTTGATGGAGTACTCACTGGATCAGCATCGTCTGGTGCTTGTGCTGGTGGCTCTAACAGGAACACAGTGCTGCCAGACACTGCAAGGCAATAGGTAAACAAAGTCAGACAGTCCAAATTGATTCAATATGAATGTGGTTGTATCCCATGTAGAGATGGAAGGACATACCTTGAATGAAGCGGGTGGCATCTTGGGAGAACTATGCTCGTCTCTTTCCCCCAGGGATCCCCTCTAAGACGGGCCTGCTTTTATTTAGCTCCAAGGCCATGTCCTCTGCTGGGGTAAGGTCAGCCTTTGGTGACCCACCACCCGTGCCTTGTCTGTGGGTATCTTTTTCACTGCTAAACAGTACAGACAATGTGTGAGCAGGCACCTTCTGGTACAATATATGCTTGTGCTTTGTTAAATATTAGTCAGGGACCATACCATTCTGCAGAATGTTCTTGTATTTGATTTTGACCTACTGCCATGTCCGTTTTGGCCCGTTCATGTTTAATCTACACACACACACACACCACACACACACACACATTTAATGGAGTCACACTGCAAAAAATTACTTGGTATTTTTGTCTTGTTTTCAGTAAAAATATCAAAAATTTATCATAGCTTTATACAGTGTGATGGAGTTACTTTACACAATTTCACTCATATCTGCAGTCCATTTCAATTAAAAATTTAACCGTTTCATAATTACAGTACAACTGCATTTTTGGAGATGTGAATTAATATTTTGAATTGTAATTGTGATGTTTCAGCGGGGCGGTGAGTGTGTAATTGTGCACTACTTACGCATTCAGGCGGTCTGCAATACTTTGCCACGCTTTTTCTCTTTGCTTTATCACTGTGGCGGTGTTGCCTTTCTTCTTAATTATATCTTTTACTCCTCGTATGCCTCCATGAGGATTTGTGCTTCGACGGGGGAAAAGTACGCGGTCTAGTTGCCATGGTAAATCAGTTAATTGTGATCTGTGGCGGGGTCTATTTGAGTGAGCCGTGAGCGCGCACCTATCCAGGATTGGTTTACACCTGGCTTAATGAATCCGTGTCTGCTATCTCTGGCTTGGTCTTTGTGCAACCAATTAAGCCTGGACGCACATGTTTTGGCTTCATTGAGCTCAGCTGAGTCATTTATCCGGATGTCTTAATTCTACTTTTGTGCAACAGGCCCTGCACGGTGCCAGGGGAGTTGTTTCTAAATCGGGATGTAGCATAATGCTAAAATGCCTATTGCCTATTGGAGCAACAGGTGAGAGGGGGGTATGTTGGGCGCTTTTTTTTTACATTCAGCATCACTACGTCAAGGCAAATATATATCAAAAGATATCTACGTATATTCAGGAAGTTGTGTATCCTGGAAATGATCAGAATGCATGTAAACATAACCCTTTTGAAAACAGCTTGTTTCTTGGCTCAATTTACCTCGGGTGTGGAGTAATTGAGTATGGGGACAGGGTAGCCTAAGCATATGAAAACATTTCTAACTACATTTTAAAACATTTACGTGTAACCTCATATCCAGCGATAATACATTGTATTACACCGGGAAAGAAAATACCAATTGTGTCCAAGAGGGGACAAACTCACCGAGGAAGGCATTAAACTTGACCAATCACTCAAATGCGAGGCGTTCTTAATACTATTCATATTATGCATAAACGGACTAAATGTAATCATCATTTGTATGGGGTGTGTTGATTAGCCGTTGGCTCAACTGTCCCCTCGCCAAATCAGAATCACCGTTATTCGCCCAGTACATTTTTACCATACT
>NW_019943086.1:155072-185231 GCF_002910315.2 Salvelinus sp. IW2-2015
CATCTGAAACATAAGATGAGGAATATTACACCAATCAATGCACATCACTGGCAATGCAGAGTGTTCGTCAATGGACAATATCAAAAAGTTATTTTCACCTGAACATTAATGCTGTGAAAGGATTCCTATTCACAAAATCGGCCTCATGGGCACCTGAGGGGGCTTTTATCCTTATGTGTGTGCAGTCCACTGCACCAATGACATTTGGGAAACCTGCACACAAAGTAATGAGTATCCTACTATGTGTAACAGTTGTCCTGTAATTTGTAGATCCTCTTACCTGCAATCCTATAGAACTCCTCTTTGATGTCACAGAGTCTTCTGTGGCCAGGAAGGAGATGAGACATCTGCTAATGCTTTGATAGCCAGACACACACTCCTTATTGTGCGGCAAATTGTGGCCTTGTTCAGCTGTTCTGCATCCCCCACTGAGTACAGGAAGGCCCACTAGAAAAAGCGCAAGGCCACACAAACCATTTGCTCCACACTCAGTGCATGGCTCCGTGCAGTGCGGTGCTTAATCCTGGGACAGTAGTCTGCATAGATACCTGATGCCATCTGCAGAAAACCTGTATCTTTCATATAGATGGTCATCAGGGAAGGCCAGTGGGTCCAACCGGTCCCTGAAGACCCTTTCTCGCCTGAAGGCTCTCCTCAGCACAAGTGCTTCTTCATCCACCACATCTCGCACGAATGGGCATGCCATTGTCAGAGCAGAAAGGAACACACAATTTTGGGCCTTTATATAGGCTAGTGGCCACACCTGGTGCTGGGGGGGTGGGCAAAAGAGGGCGATGCCTTATAACGATGACTTGGTTGTACTGATTGCTGGGAAAATAAAAAAACCTTAGAAAGATGCCACCGTCCTGTGTGCTCACAATAAGAGCTCATATGTCATGGCTCACTTGACTTTACGAGAATATACCTAATTTTTTATTTTGAGCTGTGTCATCTTCTTGGAGCTGGGGGGAGGAAGAAGAAAAATAATGATTAATACATTTGTGTTACAGTATCATACAGTGTACATTGAAGGCATATCTCACCTCCCTCTCAAGTTTTTTTATTTCAAGGTCCAGTTTCCTAATTGTCCTCTTTTTTATTTCGGACTCCAGTGCAAGATTTTCCATCTTTTTCTTCTTGTACTGAATGTCTATGTCGCCAGTTCTATTTGGCGCCGGAGGTGGTTGCCATACAACTTTCTGATAGCTTGTGAGCTCTGTGAACACCAATACAATTAGCGCAGCTGGAATTTGGCAGGATGTGGTGTTCCTTTATTAATACGCACTATGTTGCCAGGCTGGTTTTCCCACTGTAAGCATCTGGGTCCTGTAAAAGAAATTAGATTTTTTGATTTTGATGAGGACTCCTCACCATTGTAGAGTAAATAGTACTTTCACAGTCTTAACATGATACCTCATGCCTTCTGGAATCCAGAGAGATGGCTCCTCCTCATCATCGTCTCCATCATGTGCTGTTGCTGCTGCACTGGGGCCTTCACCCTATCACATTTAATCGGATTCATATTGAAGCTAGTAGACAAGACATGCCAGGCCTACAGTATGCCTTTGATGGAGTACTCACTGGATCAGCATCGTCTGGTGCTTGTGCTGGTGGCTCTAACAGGAACACAGTGCTGCCAGACACTGCAAGGCAATAGGTAAACCAAAGTCAGACAGTCCAAATTGATTCAATATGAATGTGGTTGTATCCCATGTAGAGATGGAAGGACATACCTTGAATGAAGCGGGTGGCATCTTGGGAGGACCTATGCTCGTCTCTTTCCCCCAGGGATCCCCTCTAAGACGGGCCTGCCTTTATTTAGCTCAAGGCCATGTCCTCTGCTGGGGTAAGGTCAGCCTTTGGTGACCACCCACCCGTGCCTTGTCTGGGTATTCTTTTCACTGCTAAAACAGTACAGACAATGTGTGAGCAGGCACCTTCTGGTACAATATATGCTTGTGCTTTGTTAAATATTAGTCAGGGACCATACCATTCTGCAGAATGTTCTTGTATTTGATTTTGACCTACTGCCATGTCCGTTTTGGCCCGTTCATGTTTAATCTACACACACACACACACACACAACACACAACACACACATTTAATGGAGTCACACTGCAAAAAATTACTTGGTATTTTTGTCTTGTTTTCAGTAAAAATATCAAAAAATTTATCATAGCTTTATACAGTGTGATGGAGTTACTTTACACAATTTCACTCATATCTGCAGTCCATTTCAATTAAAAATTTAACCGTTTCATAATTACAGTACAACTGCATTTTTGGAGATGTGAATTAAATATTTGAATTGTAATTGTGATGTTTCAGCGGAGCGGTGAGTGTGTAATTGTGCACTACTTACGCATTCAGGCGGTCTGCAATACTTTGCCACGCTTTTTCTTTGCTTTATCACTGTGGCGGTGTTGCCTTTCTTCTTAATTATATCTTTTACCTCCTCGTATGCCTCCATGAGGATTTGTGCTTCCGACGGGGAAAAGTACGCGGCTCTAGTTGCCATGGTAAATCAGTTAATCTGTGATCTGTGGCGGGGTCTATTTGAGTGAGCCGTGAGCGCGCACCTATCCAGGATTGGTTTCACCTGGCTTAATGAATCCGTGTCTGCTCATCCTGGCTTGGTCTTTGTGCAACCAATTAAGCCTGGACGCACATGTTTTGGCTTCATTGAGCTCAGCTGAGTCATTTATCCCGGATGTCTTAATTCTACTTTTGTGCAACAGGCCCCTGCACGGTGCCAGGGGAGTTGTTTCTAAATCGGGATGTAGCATAATGCTAAAAATGCCTATTGCCTATTGGAGCAACAGGTGAGAGGGGGGTATGTTGGGCGCTTTTTTTTTATACATTCAGCATCACTACGTCAAGGCAAATATAGTATATCCAAAGATATCTACGTATATTTCAGGAAGTTGTGTATCCCTGGAAATGATCAGAATGCATGTAAACATAACCCTTTTGAAAACAGCTTGTCTCTTGGCTCAATTTACCTCGGGTGTGGAGTAAATTGAGTATGGGGACAGGGTAGCCTAAGCATATGGAAACATTTCTAACTACATTTTAAAACATTTACGTGTAACCTCATATCCCAGCGATAATACATTGTATTACACCGGGAAAGAAAATACCAATTGTGTCCAAGAGGGGCACAAACTCAACCGAGGAAGGCATTAAACTTGACCAATCACTCAAATGCGAGGCGTCTTAAATACTATTCATATTATGCATAAAACGGACTAAATGTAATCATCATTTGTATGGGGTGTGTTGATTAGCCGTTGGCTCAACTGTCCCCTCGCCAAATCAGAATCACCGTTATTCGCCCAGTACATTTTTACACATACTCAGAATTTTACTTGGTGATATGGTGCTGCTAGTGATGGACAACATTTAGAGACAGAATACCGACAGCAGAGTTTCAACAAAGTTTACATACATTATATGTACACAATAATAATGGTACAATTTACCCCAAATAAACTGTGGGTTAACTGGGTGCAAGGGTGCACGTCCATGCTAGGTTTAGGACCTCATATTGTAGCTTATAGAGACCCCAACTGATGTAGAAAACTAGTGGAGGCTGCTGAGGGGGGACGGCTCATAATAATGGCTGGAACGGCGCGAATGGAATGAAAAAAGGAAACCATGTGTTTGATGTAGTTGATACCATTCCACTGATACCAGTCCAGTTGTTACCACCAGCCCGCCCTGCCCAATTAAGGTGCGAACTATATACTTTAAAACTAGCCTATAACTGGCACCATGAAACCTATATCACAATAAATGTATTTTACTTTATGAAAATCTGTTTTTTGGACAGCTTTTTCCATGTGTTTTTTTCCTTCACAGACTCTATGAAATAATGACCTCTTCCTAAATATTTGTTCACATGATTCATTTTGTGTATGGTTTCCTATAAACAACTAACCCTTTGGCTCAATTTACCCACTCTCCCATATATATATATCTAGATTATAAATCTGCCTTAACTTTCTGTTACCTGTGTTTATCTGATTGCTTAGCAGTGCAGTAAGAAGTACTTCCTTTCTTCAAAACCTACTTCCTTTCTTCAGAACCCACTTCGCTCTCAAAGCTTCACAGCTCTCACCAGACTTATCCATTTCTTTATCACTCAAGGTGGATTATACTAATTAATACAAATTTTGATCCAATTGTGCAAACAGATCCGCAAGGAAAATTGATTATTTTAAATATGTTATTGGACCAAAAACAGATATGGCTAATTAATCTATATGGGCCAAATAATGATGATCCACACTTTTTAGAAAATACAAGCATGGAAATAATCTATTATTATGGTGGGAGATTATAATACAGTTTTAAGTACCAGAATGGATTGTAAAGGAAATCACTCTACAAACTACGTGGACATTGGAAATTGAATCAAAGCCTATTAGATGACAATTTGTTCTTAACTAAGACAATACAACATAGTACAACATAGGTACATCAGATTCCCTTATTGTATGGGACACTTTCAAATGTACTTTTAGAGGCCATTCAATACAATACTCACCATTAAAACAAAATCAGTTTAGGTCAAAAGAGATAGAGGAAGTACCAGCGCAGGTAAATGGTAATGGAAACTGTACTATAGAGGCACAAAATAGGTTAAAGGAAAAACAAAAATAATTGGAGGTACTTATTCAAGAACGATCAAGTGTAATGTATTACAAAAATAAAGCGAATTGGATGGAAAATTGTGAAAAATGCACAAAATATTTCTTGAATCTTCAACATAGAAATTCTACCAATTTCTTTTTACAGAAACTCGTTACAAATGATGGAGTTATCCATGATTCACCAATTATATTCTGAAAGAGGAAGCTAAATATTTAAATGATTTGTTTTCTTTTAAGTATTATTTCCACTGAAGGATGTTAACGGTAAGGATTTCTTTCCTAATAATAATGTAAAATTAACAAATTTACAGAAAGACCCGTGTGAAGGCCAACTTACAGAAGAATAACATTTTGAGGCAATAAAATCTTTTCAGTCTGGAAATACACCAGGGCTTGATGGTATACCAGTAGAGGTATATCAGACCTTTTTTGATGTACTCAAAGATCCATTATTAGCATGTTTTAATTACTCTTATACAAATGGTAGACTTTCAGGTGCTCAACAAGCTCTGATTTCATTACTACTAAAACAGGACCCAGGTGGTAAGTATAAAGATCCAGTCCATTTAAAAAACTGGAGGCCTCTAACACTTCAGTGTTACGATGCGAAAATCCTGGCGAAATGCATAGCATATAGAATAAAAAAGGTTTTAACAGATATTGTTCATCCTGTGCAGACAGGTTTTTTACATGGAACGATATATTGGAGATAATATACGGCAATTACTTGAAACAATTGAACATTATGAAACATCAAAGATACCAGGTCTGGTCTTCATAGCAGATTTTGAAAAGGCGTTTGATAAAGTACGACTAGAATGTATATATAAATGCCTGGATTACTTTAATTTCTGTGAATCTCTTATACAATGGGTTACAGTTATGTACAGCAACACCAGATGTAAAATGGGATGATAGTGAAGTAGACATACTTGGTATTCACATCTCAAAAAACATAAATTAATTTACCACAATTAATTTCAATAGAAAGTTAACAAAAATAAATAAGATTCTGCAACCATAGAGGTAAATACTTTAAAAACTTTTTTGAAAGGCTCATCCTTTGTTCAAAAATTGCCTTTTTGCCTTTATACAGATTACTTCTCATTTCCGACTAATTGAAAATGACATTTTGTTTAAAGTATCACCCTTTCTTAAACAAGCCATACAAAGCTGGTTACAATTTCAGTTTTAAACTCCAGAAAAGATAGAACAAATATTACAACAAATGTTATGGTTCAACTCAAATATACTGATGAATAAAAACACATTCTTTATGGAAATGTTTAAAATTGGTATTATATTTATTAATGGTATTATGAATAGAAACGGAGGAGTTGTCACATGCAGCTATCGAAAATATATGGGAATGTCTGCTCAATCCAAACTTACAACCAACTGATTGCAGCACTACCACAAAAATGGAGGCGGCAAGTGGAAAAGGGAGAAGGTAGGGAACTTGTTTGCCTGCCATATATTAAAGACACAAATTGGCTGAAAGGAACTGGCATAAATAGAAAAATATACCAGTTTCATCTGAGGACAAAAATTTGACAGCTGCAGGTTGCAAAATAAATGGGAGGAGCTTTTCGATGTCCAATTCCATGGCAATGGTTTATGAACTGGTACAAAAAACTACACTTGATTCAACACTTAGAGTTTTTCAGTTCAAATTATTATATAAAATTCTTGCCACTGACAGAATGCTATATATATGGGGCATACAACAATCTCAGCTCTGTAGATTTTGCTGCGAAGAGACAGAATCAATAGATCATTTATTCTGGTATTGCCCCTATGTAGCTTATTTCTGGTCACAGCTTCAGGAATGGTTAAAAAATCACAACATGCACTTAAAATTAACCTTACAAATAGCAGTGTTGGGCGATTTGGAAAGCCATAGTCAGTCAATAAATAATATTATAATACTCATAGAAAAGGTTTATCTTTAGCTCACAATCTGTGGATACTATACGATTAGAAAGGTTAAAACATGTTGTTAAACATCATAGCACAATTGAAAAATACATGGCACATGGAAACCAAACGAGGGTGGTCTATGGTGATAAGTGGGATGTGCTGAGAGTGGCTGAGGGTTTGGATTAAAGAGTTTATGTTTGGTTAGGTATTATTGTTATGTGACTGCTTTATAGAAAAGTACCATGTATGTAAAATGTATATGTAAAATGTATGTATATGTAGCAAAAAAGCTGGGGGAAAAATTAGGATATTTGTCCTTCGAAGGGGGGGGGGGTAGTAGAGGGGTAAAAAAAAATACAAATAAAAAACGAAATGTACCCTTCAGCCAATGGTAAACATATAATAAGAAAAAATGCTGTAGGAACATTAATGAGAATCAGTCATTTGTTTTTTTGGTTGGCAACTGTTTATTGTTTCTGCAGACTCTGAGGCTCAGCCCAGTCATCTCTGTTTGTTACAGTAATCTGTGTACGCTGTATGAGTAGTGAATGCTCAGAGGCCTGAGGCGAAGGTGGAGGGAGATGTGTAGAGGGTCGTCCCTGCTGCTGCTCCCTGGGCTGTAACAGTTCACCCAGGGTCATGTGATGTGGCCTGGCTTCTGTGAAAATCCAGGTTGAGTTGAGAAGGAGCAGACCACAGAGTCAATGAAACCACGTGACCTCTGACTGAGAGAGATATGGTTGAAACACACACACACCACACAGGCACAGACACATTCATCCGACATACGCGCACGCACGCACGCACACACGCACGCACGCACGCCTGCACGCACGCACACACACTAAACATGATAGGCAAAATATGACATTCAGTTAACCCACAAGAGTCAATGTAGCTCAAAAACCTGTTGTGTACATGTCCGTAAAGAATGTCAATGTCATTTCTCTCAGTCTGATCTGAGTATGTTTGACTGGACGGTGAATTTAAATAAGAACGGCTGCTGCTTACAGTGAAGAAAATGACTGGTCCTCAGATGAGTGTAATGTAGTCCTATTCACTCTGAAGTTACCTTGTCATCAAAGCAACAGAGCAAGAGAGAGAGAGAGGCAGACGAKATAAGAGAGTCTTAAAGATTGTTTTGGAACCTAATATCACCGTTTTTGATGAAAGAGAGACAGACGACGGACAAACGGCAGTGGAAAGAAAGGGGGAGGAAGATGGGTAAGTTTAGGGTTTTAAGCGGCACAGTGGTTCAGAGTGAACTAGGGGGGTCGTCATAGAGAGAAAGAGAGATAGGAGTCTTTTGAAATGGCAGTTTCCCTTGTGACTCATCTTTTGAATAATACTCTGACACACTGTGATCCCCAGTTCAGTCACACAGTCAGAGGGTCCAGAGTCACATCTATCTCATTCTCTCATCCTCTCTGAAACACGGTAAGTCAGACTCTACACTTCCCTACTGAAATAAGTTTTGTTCAGGTCTGTCGTTAGAGTCCTGGGCTTGCTTGATGTATCTATAATGGTATACAGTTGGACGTGTTTATGTCATCGGTTTTGTTACCACTTTGTTTTTCACTGTCAGCATGTAGGCATTTTGTCTGGAGTCTGTATCATGTTTTCTACTTTAGGTGTTTCTCATGTCCTTGAAACTGTCTCTTATAGTTACTGTTGGGGCCTACGATAATGTCCTGCCATTGCAATGCTTTATCTCTTGATAATATATTGTTGGATGATATCTTTATGAATGCAGTATACACTGAGTGTACAAAACATTAGGAACACCTGCTCATTCCATGACATAGACTGACCAGGTGAATCCAGGTGAAGCTCTGATTCCTTTTTGATGTCACCTGTTAAATCCACTTCAATCAGTGTAGATGAAGAGGAGACAGGTTACAGAACGATTTTTAAGCCTTGAGACATTGTGTATGTGTGCCTTTCAGAGGGTGAATGGGCCAGACTAAAGATTGAAGTGCCTTTACGGTAGTAGGTGCCAGGTGCACCGGTTTGAGTGTGTCAAGAACTACAACGCTGCTGGGTTTTTCACACTCAACAGTTTCCCGTGTGTATCAAGAATGGTCCACCACCCAAAATACATCCAGCAAACTTGACAACTGTGGAAAGCATTGGAGTCAACATGGGCCAGAATCCCTGTGAAACGCTTTCGACACCTTGTAGAGTCCATGCCACGACGAATTGAGGCTGTTCTGAGGGCAAAAGTGGATGCAACTCAATATTAGGGAACTGTTCCTAATGTTTTGTACACTCAGTGTATGTCAATGTTCTGAAGTTCATGTAAAATATGTTAAATATTGACTGTCTTCCTCTTTTTCTATTCATTCCTCTCAGATGCATCTCTTCTGGTGGATCACCCACATCTTTCTATCCCTCCCTTCTCTCCTCTCTCTTGTCCAATCCCTCACGTGCAACAAGGAGAGACAGTATGCTTGGCCACTGTCTGTAAGCCAATGGTGCTGCAACAAGTGTCCACCAGGTAAGCCATTTGAGAAATACTTTTATCAGGTGTGTGTGTGTGCACGTATAATTTAATGTGTTGCCCTTTACAGGTCAGCATATGGTGAGACGCTGCGCCGGTCAGAACAGCCCTACCCAGTGTGCTGACTGCACCAGCGGCTACTACTCAGACAGCTACAACTTCGACATAAGCTGCAAATCCTGCGATGGCTGCAGCATGAGTGGGTGTCTACACATTTCCAGCAACCTATGATTGGCACTGATGCTTGTCTTGTTGTCTGTCTAAAACTGTTACTCACCTGTTTTTCTAAGTCATAGTTACGAAGGACTTAGATGAAAACACATAGCCTGCTAGGGATTTCCCCCTTCACTGTACCATGGTGGGACACAGTCAGAGAGAGAGGGGGAAGGGGAGGGGGGCACTGAGAAACACTGACTCACCCACCCAGGAGTAGAGGAGGGTTGGGAGGCCTGCAGGGCAGAAGGGATGGCATGTCTACCAAGTAATGTCAAGGATATCAGTGGTGATGGGGGGTACAGTGGGAGGGGTTAGTGGTAGACAGATATCATCTCACCGGTGGAAATAACCTTTTACTTTAGAGATAAACATTGGAAAGTGCAGCTGACAGAACATTTTCATTACATGTTGTCATCGAGTGTAGTGGGGGACAAAAATAGAGATGAACTATTTTTAAACAGAGGGTAAAGACAGAGGTGAGAGAGGTTTGAGAGTAGCCACAGACTCGGTGAACACATTTTAACTGTCATTCACTCTAGTCGTGTGTGTGTGTGTGTGTGTGTGTGTGTGTGTGTGTGAAAGAGAAGGGTGGGGTCAGACGGTAATATACACTTCAGTTCGTTGTGAGTCAAAACCTGATTCAACAAGGTCCTATGAGTCATTTTGAAGATGAGTTATTTCATCATATTCAGGCATGATTTCAGATTGTGTTTGACAACGTGACAAAAACACTATGTCAAAGTCAGTATACATGAAGTCACACAGACAAATAGACCACCTATGACTTGTGTTCCGTTACAGAGCTGCAGTATGTGTCTCGCTGTTCCACCAAGCAGAATGATGTGTGCAGCTGTAAACCAGGCTACCGCTGCAGAGGCAGTGGCACCTGTCRGYACTGTGAGGAGATCCCCAGCCCGAACACACCCAAACTCATACCGACACCTCCCATCATGCCAGCTACAGTGTCAAACCACTCGGTGCCTGGTATCTCTAATCATAGACTTAAACCTGTCACCAAACCTGCTACTGGGCCCAACACAAAACCAAACCAAGGTAAACTACAATACAATGGATACAAATGATGAAAATGGCCTGAAAGTGTTCAAAGTGACATGTAAAACTGCCATGAGAGCTACATAGTTCTCTCTCCCAAAACCCCAAACCTTATACAATGTCGGTGTTCATGTGTTTTATGGCCCTGACCTCTCTCTCTACTCCCCTCTCTCTCTCATACACACACAAACAGATGATAGCAAGTGGCTCCCGGTGTGTGTGTCTGCAGTGTGTGTGTGTCTACTGCTCACCTGCCTTGTTGCCATCTCAAAGCTCAAACCTGTTCTGCGATGGATTGGTTCAACAAACAGTAAGTCCACGTCACTGTTGATCTGTCCTGTAGTTCTATTGAACACAATACATATGCACGCACATTTGACCTAACCCTCATCTTATTGGTCCATCAGGCTTCTGGTCTCCCAAAAAGACTACTCCAGCGAATCAGAGCACAGCGGAAGAGGAAGTGCCCATGCCGATCCAGGAAGTGTGTGGAAAGCCAGAGCTGCTACTGGACGTATGATGGAGGATGTGGGTGTCGAAGGAGAGGATGAGAACTCACAAGCGAGCTGGGAGACCCAGGAGACAAACAGACTACCTCACATTCCCATTGATGTGAAACTAACCTGAAGGCTAGACAGGCTGCTGTATTGTTTTAATGCAGTGGCTTCTGATCTAGGCCTTTCAGAGAGGACAAGAAAATAGGACAAAAAGACACTTTGAAGTATCAAGACACAGGCTAAAGATGAGAGGGAGTCTGTGACCGAGAAAGAGCAGAGAGTGAGATTGAGAAACGAAGAGTGAACAAGACACACACACACACACACACACACACACACACACACAATCATTTGTGTGCTGAATACATGTACTGTACATGTTTATGTTGAAGATGTTTTACACCTTCATTACAATTATGCTTTTTGCTGTATCTATGCTTTATGCTAGTGTTAACTCTTACATAGTAGTGGCTGTTTAAAATATACAGTGCTGTATTTTAAATAAAGAACAGAATCACAAATGTTACAGGCCTACTGTAATTTCATACAATCGCCCCATCACCTGTATTCATTGAAAAATTATATTTAATATTTTAATTTGTGCAAAAACAGTTCAAGGTGCCACATGAACACAGAAAAAAACAGTTTGCAGCAGTTGAGACTGAAAGCTTATTATACAGTTCAATAAAAGGAGAGCAAGTGGATGTGTACATGACCAGCATAGTGAGATGTCTAGCTCTATCTAGGTCTAGGACAGGAAATAATGGCAATTCTAGAGTTTTGGAACAGGAAATAATGGCCATTCTAGAGTTTTGGGACAGGAAATAATGGCCATTCTAGAGTTTTGGGACAGGAAATAATGGCCATTCTAGAGTTTTGGGACAGGAAATAATGGCCATTCTAGAGTTTTGGGACAGGAAATAATGGCCATTCTAGAGTTTTGGGATTCACCGGTGTTCTTCTGAGAGTAAGGGCTCCATTCAATCTGTATCTCAGAAGTTCAGCTTTACAGCCTGATAGAAATGTAAAGGCAATGTTCTCGCGTCAGTGGAGACTGCATCCACGTTAAACACTGCATATGTCGGCTCAATCAAAATGACCTTTACATTTCTATCAAGCAATCTGTAACGCTTCAGTGATACAGACTGAATAGACCCCCAGGTAGATGTTGTCCCTTACCACTGATCCAGGGTCAGACCAGTCTTAATCCTTCTTATGATTAACATTAGGATGTAGGGTTGGCTAAACTGATCCTAGAAGGGAAGCTTTCACTTGGAGCCTCCTCTGTCCTCAATCTCCCTCCCCTCAATGCACCTCCTCTTTAGAAACATGACTGTCCTTCCCTTGTTCCTGTGAAGGGAAGAATATACAGTCCATCTCTCCATCCCTTTCCTCCTGGGATAGATGGATGTTAGGGGAGAATGTGGGGTGGGTCGGACATACTTCCTCATCCCTCTCTTTCTGCCCTCTCTCTTCCGTCCCTCCACCCATACCAGTGAACTGGTTGAGTAAACTGAAGATGACTGTTCCAGCATTGTGGACATGGACTGGGCCTGAGAGAGACACAGAGAGAAAGTGATATTAGATTCTATATTCATCATCAGCCTTACTCACTATGGATCTTGAAACTAATCAACTTCCCATGCTAATCCCCCATGGACTTCAAAGCATCATCTCTGCAAAACTCCAAGTTAAACGACTGACGTGCATCTATAGGAAAAACCACAAGAGTGACTCAACCATATTTAGATTTCTTTTTAAATCAAGATCTTGGGGTCAAAATAATTCTTTGTATGTATCCATAGTACCCATATTTGCTGCTGTAAAAGGTGGTGGATCCACTGTCTGGTGCTTAATTCTGGGCTGTGTCTCTCTGGCACAGTGTTGATGAGTTGGCTCTTTGGTCTTATTAGGCGACGCTTCTCTTACTCCCTTCATAAGAGCACAGAAATTCACCAGAAATCCAGTTATTGGAATACACAATTGTCAACAATGCCTATTTAGGGTTTAGGTCAGGAACACATGAATGACAATGTAAACATTACACACACAATGTAGTAAGTTACCGTAGGTATTATACATACCTTGTTACAGAACTTGAGAGCTGTAAAATAACAGACACAAATCTATTATTGAACCCAGCAAACTGATGGTAAGCCACTCATGGGTACTTCATTGATTAATCATCTATGATTGAAAGGGCAATGTTTTATCATCTTAACTCTGCATTTGAATGCTTTCTAGGTACATGTAGACACTAGAAACTGGTAAGTAGGTCTGCACAGAGAGAGTGTTGCAATCTTTTAATTCAATTACATTCACAAGAAGCTACAGTTGGCTCCCAGTGCTGACCTATCCTGAGATCTGACATCACTGTCTAATCCTTCCTCATCTCATTCTGGTGTCCAGAGAGAGAGTCTGCTCTAACACAATGATCTAACTACAGTTGAGACTGAACAGAGGAACACTGCCTTACCTTGTTTGAAACAGGCTTCATCTCCTGGGCGACGGATACATAACAGAATGATAACGGCTAGGATTCCAATGACCACCATAGGACACAAAATGGCTGCCAAGTGTTTGCTGGCGTCAGCTGGTGGGGAAAGGAGATGGAGAAACTACTGTATCTGTACCTTCTCACAGGTTCAATATATTCTGACTGTAATGAAAATAACTGATCGACACACACACACACACACACACACACACACTCACCTGTGGTGTGATGAGTGGCATTGCCTGCTTGTGAGACTGGTGGTCGTGGAGTGTCACAGCTGGGTGAGACAGAGGTAAGGACTCATCATGTAACATATCCATACACATTCACAGCCTGTCAACACTGAAGTGGGGCCAGTGAGCTGAGAAATGTATTTAATTTCCCAAATATCCATTAAATATCCAGATCTTCTGGTTGTTTGAAGGTTATATACCATAAAATAACAACTTTGCTAGAGGTGGCCCTCCTGGCAGGAGAAGGCTTCAACCAGAGCCTGTTTATCAGTCTGGTTCCAGTATGTGACAGTATGTTTAAGTYGGGAGAATAAAAAAGGATAAAGGCTCACTTGGGAGGTTGACAGCGTCCAGCGGAAGAGGAAGTCCTGCTGTGTTCAGAGGAAGTTCCTGTCTGGTTGTTTCTGATGCCCACTACTGTAATCAGAGCAGAGTGCACACAGGCAGGAAAACATCAACATCTATCCACAGCCAAACACTGATTCAATACCCAGAACCTGGCAAGAATACAACACAGTGAAGGAAGACAGGCATAAGAGAAGGCCAGTGGGCAACACACACACCATCGCTAGGTGGCAGGGGAGGTGTGGGCAGCTGAGGGATCTTCTCACAGTCTCTACAGTTTCCTGTCTGGTCGTCTTTGTCAGTGCAGGAAAACCAGCCTCCAAGCGACATCTAGCGTTCGATATAGAAGTACACGCTTCATCCTCCACCAGGTGCAAATCTGACCACACACCCAAACACACACACACACCACACACACACACACACACACACACACACACACACACCACACACACACACACACACACACACACACCACACACCACACACACACACACACCACAACACACACACACACACACACACACACACCACACACCACACACACACACACACACACACACACACACACACACAACCACACACACAACACACACACACACACACACACACACACACACCCACACACACACACACACACACACACACACACACACACACACCACACACACACACACACACACACACACACACACACACACACACACACACAACACACACACACACACACACACACACACACACACACACACACACACACACACCACACACACACACACACACAACACACACACACACACACACACACACACACACACACACACACACACGCACACCACAGCCAGAACAAAAAGTTTAGTACAGCTATTACATGGTAATAAATAGTGTCCATACTGTACACATACCTTAATAACTTCTGGTAAGAAATGACATGTATGGCATATGGAAATCATAAGAGGGCAGTTTATGCAGATAGGTGGGATGGACAGAGTAGCTGAGGGTGGGTTTAGCAGATAGGTGGGATGGACAGAGTAGCTGAGGGGTGGGTTTATGGAGATAGGTGGGATGGACAGAGTAGCTGAGGGGTGGGTTTATGCAGATAGGTGGGATTGACAGAGTAGCTGAGGGGTGGGTTTATGCAGATAGGTGGGATTGACAGAGTAGCTGAGGGTGGTTTATGGAGATAGTGGATTGACAGAGTAGCTGAGGGGTTTATGCAGATAGGTGGGATGGACAGAGTAGCTGAGGGGTGGGTTTATGAGAGATAGGGATTGAACAGAGTAGCTGAGGTGGTTTTATGGAGATAGGTGGGATTGACAGAGTAGCTGAGGGGTGGTTTATGGAGATAGGTGGGATTGACAGAGTAGCTGAGGGTGGTTATGGAGATAGGGGGATTGACAGAGTAGCTGAGGGGTGGGTTTTAAAAACTCATGTTCTTAATAGTTATGACTGAAAACACGATGTATTAGTACTATCTATCTAGATCTAATGTATATCAAAATACCAAATTACTTTATTCCTGCTATGTAACCACTGCAAAAAAATATATATATAAAAAATACCATGCATGTAAAATGTGTGTAGAATGTACAGTGAATTCAGAAAGTAATTCAGACCCCTTGACTTTTCCACATTTTGGTACGTCACAGCCTTATTCTAAATGGATTAAAGAAAACATTTTCCTCATCAATCTACACACAATACCCCACAATGACAAAGCCAAAACAGGTTTAGAAATGTGCATCCGTTTCCATTGATCATCCTTGAGATGGTTTCTACAACTTGATTGGTGTAACGTTCGTCTAAGTCGTTCTCCTCCTCAGACGAGGAGGAGCAAGGATCGGACCAACATGCAGCGGGTGATGAATACATGATAATTATTTTAAACAAGACGACGAACACGACGAACACACTTGATAACTACAAAACAATAAACGATGTGAACAAACCTGAACTAGAGAACAATAACGCACTAACAGGAACGAACACATACACAACGAAAACGAAACAGTCCCGTGTGGTGCGACATACAACAGACACAGGAACAATCACCCACAAACAAACAGTAGAACAGCCTACCTTAATATGGTTCTCAATCAGAGGAAACGTCAAACACCTGTCCCTGATTGAGAACCATATAAGGCTAATAGAAAAGAACGCAACAAGAAACACATAACATAGAATGCCCACCCCAACTCACGCCCTGACCATACTAAACAAATACAAAAACAAAGGAAAACAGGTTAGGAACGTGACAATTGGAGTCCACCTGTGGTAAATTCAATTGATTGGACATATTTGGAAAGGCACACACCTGTCTACAAAGGTCCCAGAGTTTATAGTGCATATCAGAGCAAACACCAAGTCATGAGGTCAAAGGAATTGTCCGTAGAGCTCCGAGACAGGATTGGTCGAGGCACAGAATCTGGGGAAGGGTACCAAAACATTTCTGCAGCATTGAAGGTCCCCAAGAACACAGTGGCCTCCAACATTCTTAAATGGAAGAAGTTTGGAACCACCAACACTCTTCCTAGAGCTGGCCGCCCAGCCACACTGAGCAATCGGGGGAGAAGGGCCTTGGTCAGGGAGGTGACCAAGAACCCGATGGGCACTCTGACAGAGCTTCAGAGCTCCTCTGTGGCGATGGGAGAACCTTCCAGAAGGACAACCATCTCTTCAGCACTCCACCAATCAGGCCTTTATGATAGAGTGGCCAGACGGAAGCCACTCCTCAGTAAAAGGCACATGACAGCCCGCTTGGAGTTTGCCAAAAGGCAATTAAAGGATTCTCAGACCATGAGAAGATTCTCTGGTCTGATGGAACCAAGATTGAACTCTCTGGCATGAATGCCAAGCATCACGTCTGGAGGAAACCTGGCACCATCCCTACGGTGAAGCATGGTGGTGGCAGCATCATGCTGTGGGGGTGTTTTTCAGCGGCAGAGACTGGGAGACTAGTCAGGATCAAGGGAAAGATGAACGGAGCAAAGAACAGCGACATCCTTGATGAAAACCTGCCCCAGAGAGCTCAGGACCTCAGACTGGGGCGAAGGTTCACCTTCCAACAGGACTACGACCCTAATCACACAGCCAAGGCAACGCAGGACTGGCTTCAGGACAAGTCTTGAGTGAAGCAGCCAGAGCTCGGACTTGAACCCGATCGAACATCTCTGGAGAGACCTGAAAATAGCTGTGCAGCGACACTCCCCATCCAAACTGACAGAGCTTGACGGGATCTGCAGAGAAGAATGGGAGAAACTAAACAAATACAGGTGTGCCAAGCTTGTAGCGTCATACCCAAGAAGACTCGTGGCTGTAATCTCTGCCAAAGGTGCTTCAACAATGTATTGAGTGAAGGGTCAGAATACTTATGTAAATGTGATATTTCATTTACAAAAACTGTTTTTGCTTTTTCATTATGGGGTATTGTGTGTAGATTGATGAGGGGGAAAAAACGATTTAATACATTTTAGAATAAAGCTGTAACATAACAGTGGATAAAGTCAAGGGGTCTGAATACTTTCCAAATGCACTGTACATACACTACCGTTCAAAAGTTCAGGGTCACTGAGAAATGTTCTTGTTTTTGAAAGAAAAGCAAATTTTTTGTCCATTAAAATAATACAATTCATCATTAGAAAACCCTTTTGCAATTATGTTAGCACATCTGAAAACTGTTGTTCTGATTAAAGAAGCAATAAAACTGGCCTTTAGACTAGTTGAGTATCTGGAGCATCAGCATTTGTGGGTTCGATTACAGGCTCAAAATGGCCCCAAAAAACACAAAAAAATTACAATGATTTAGAAACAATATACAGTTGAAGTATTTCCCACGAAATAAAGATGTTACATTGCTCTGTGAATGAGTTGTGTTTGTGTTCATGTACCACGTTTGCAGTCTTTGAAGCAGGAATGACAACTGGACTCTGCGTTCAATCGTGTTGTGTAGGAACCATCTCGACAGGGAGAGCACTCTGAACAGGACTTCTGATAATGACCTGAGAGAGAGAGAGGGGAGGTGAAACATATCAAATCAGTGTATTGGTCGCATACACAGTTTAGCAGATGTTAAAGCGGGTGCAGCGAAAATGCTTGTGTTACTAGCTCTTAACAACGCAGTAAAATGTCAAATAAGTACACAAATGATTTAAGTGATGTTTTTTATAAGAATTCAAGAACGTCGGGACGAATAAAATCAACAAAATGAATGCAATCTATGCGTATGTACAGTACACTGGAAGAATTTACACAAGATATACTAAGAATGATATGTACAGCAGTAGATATATTAGAATGAGCTATGTTGGGAATACAGTATTTAAATACTCAATGTGAAACAGGAAGTGTCCAGTGGTTTGATGGCTGTAAGACATGGGACAGCAGATATGGAGTAAAGGAAATAAAGTTAGCGAAAAATATAGGGAAATGGGGCGATAGAGAGAACGAGGTAGAAAGAGAGGAGCGAGGAGAGAGTGAAGAGACAAGGGAAGTCAAGACATAAGAGAGCACTACAATAACAATACAAACTGATGGACGCTGCAGTTTTATAAATGTCCTGTAGAAGACTACATGAGTAGCGGATGTCAGAACATAATGCTAACTCTTTTAGACACATAGGCACACGCACATTCAGGTAACGTTTTAGTACACGGTCTGTTGCTGAGTGAGAAGAGAGGGAGCATAGCGGCAGAGAGCAGAGAATAACAGGAAGAGATGGAGGAGCGCACAGAGCGAGAGCCTGTTGGCCTAGTCTGCATACTAATGAAGGATGTGGTCATAGCACAGCGCTCCACTTCTCATCATGAGAGAAACGCTCTCATAGTTTCCTCATGATTCCTAAGAACCTATGCGCACTCACACACATTCTGAAATGATCTGCCTCACTATTAATGTAAAAAATGGTTGATTGTAGAATGATGTGGAGATGAGGGAAGAAAAACAAGGGAACAATAAATAAAATAAAAAGTAAGGGCCTATGATGGAGGGCATTTCTTTCTCACCTGGTGGACACAGTCTGCATTGTCTCCCTCCATCCATGTAATAGCTCTCTGTAGTCTGACAACACAAACACACAGTCTCATGAGGTCTACTGTCATACTGTTGTAACAGATGTCAAARGGTTCTAACAGCTTTCATAAGCAGTCATAACAAATAATAAGACTGGACATAAAAGGGGCAAAATGGTTACCAGAGGATATGAGACTGCTAGGTGTGCAGACATCATTAGCACAGCCACAAAGAACTGTTCCATCACCATTCTATAAACAATGTTAAATCATTAACAATCTGTCTTTTGAGTTCATTCAGTAACATTTCTAAAWAGGTATTAAAAAGTACACACAACAAATGATGCCAAAAGATGTTACAAGGTTACTACATGTTGAAAATCTGTAAGTTTATCACAATTTGATGGTGACTGCACTAACTTCTAGCTTTGAGCCTCATTTCAGTTCAAAATATATCAAATGTAAAAACCTGTGTTGAAAACTACCAACACATAAGATAATCTAGTCTTACCTTTTGCACTGTAGAGACCACACCAAATGCCAAAGTATTTGTTGTCTATAACTTCGACTCTCCCCCCCAACTATTATTTTTTAAGGTGTGTCGCTCTTTTCTCTACCCATCCTTTGCGTCATTATTTCCTTCACCTGTGACATCTTCCTCTCTTCCTGTCTCTCCCGCCCACTGTGTACTGACAGTGATGTTGTGGTGTATTTATAAGTAGAAGACAGACAGCAGACAAGACAGGCATGTCTCAGCAGGGTGACTAATGCTTCTGAACCAAAGTCTCATCATTTTTGACACATACTTTAAACTGTGAAAGACAGTTTGCCACAACATTTGATCTCGCTGTCCTCTGTAAAGTTATCTTATCAGGCAGGTGGAGTTCAGGAAGTACAGACACACTAGCAGCCAATGCAAGGGGGCTTCCAGCATAAACTCACCAAATCCACACAAAAAAAAAACACACACACAATCATATTGCTCAGCTGTATCTTTTATTTTCATTCCATCTCTCTGTCAGTATACAGAGCTCTCCGTTGAACTCTCTGTCAACACAGAGGTCTCTGCGTTGAACTCGTCTGTCAGTACAACAGAGCTCTGCGTTGAACTCTCTGTCAGTACACAGACTCTGCGTTGAACTCTCTTCAGTACTCAGAGCTCTGCGTTGAACTCTCTTCATTACACAGAGCTCTGCATTGAACTCTCTGTCATCAGTACACAGAGCTCTGCGTTGAACTCTCTGTCAGTAACAGAGCTCTGCGTTGAACTCTCTCGTCAGTACACAGAGCTCTGCGTTGAACTCTCTGTCAGTACACATGAGCTTTCTGCGTTTGAATCTCTGTCAGTACACAGAGCTCTGCGTTGAACTCTCTGTCAGTACTCAGAGCTCTGCGTTGAACTCTCTGTCAGTACACAGAGCTCTACGTTGAAGCACACATGTTCAAGGGGACAGTCCAGTTTCACAGAACTCACACCTCACCAAAACAAAGACCAAGGCCTGATTTATCAAGCAGTGCAATGTTTACACTTGCTATTTTCGGAGGGAATTATAAGATGAGATACAAAGCTAGAAACAGAAAACAGACTTTACTTGTCCCTTGACCCTTTGTTCTATGACTCGTTCCCTTTAGAACAGAGCAGGTGTAAACATGGCACTGGTGCAGATGCTTAGTAAATGAGGCCCTGGTGATTCCTAACAGTCTTCTCATTGACAACTCAGTCTATTCACCTGCATGCTAGCTTACCAAGGCCAGATGGAATTAGTTGATGGTAAAAATATATGGACCAGAGAATACACTGGCCCTCACAGAGCAAGAGTATTGGCTCCTGGTCTACGAGAAATATTAAGGACCAATCAAATATCTCCATCCACATTAAAAGTTCAGCTATGTGCCAAATCCGGGAACCTGACACTTAAGTATTTTTGACTGTGGACCTCCTTGCATTGCCAGTGTTTAAACATACAATATATCCAACATAGCGTTTTCCTTTAATGCATACAATATCATAGCAATCATACCATCATTATGTTAAGCATTTTGAGTAGTAATCTTTTTTCTCTTTTTTATACACTTTGGTGCCATTTTTAAAAAGAATTTACTTTGTAATCACATACACTCATGAAGAAAGTGGATTATTGAAGGAATATTAGAGCGATTATTGTACATCTTTGATTTACATATTTACAGTATTTCAAGGCGATTTACAGACATTTGTAGAGATGGGAATCCAGTCAGCAGAACACATCACTGTATGGTCCCTACCACTCTAGTTTACAATGATTCAGTTATACCGTTAGCCTTCAGTTCAGTTGTGAAGAGGATATGAATTGGTCTATTGTCAGACAGACACTGGAAGACAGTGTGCATTTGGGACTATTGTATTCTTCATGTTGTAAGTGAACCAGTAAAACTCTTTTTAAAAACCAAGGACATTAGAACACTCTCCTAACATACACGCTGACTCATGCATACATACTGCAGAGACTCAGTCTCTCTGTGCGTGTAGTAAAATATACAAAGAAAAAAAAAACAGTACATATTTTCACACTATTTCTCCGCTGCCTTCTATTCTCCATTTTAATCTCCAGTCCTGGCCAAAGGGCAGGAACGCTAGGGCCAGGAGTTTACTGGCCATATGACCAGAGCATTATAGCATAGGACCCTCAAACTCAACTCGGGACCTCAAAGCCAGGTCCACTGCATGTTTTCATTGTTCCCCTCTAATCAGGGACTGATTTAGACCTGGGACACCAGGTGGTGGAATTAGTAAATCAGGTAGAGCAGAAAACCAGCAGGCTCGTAGGGTCAGAGTTGAATACCCCGGTCTAGGACCTAGGTCATGTGGTCAGGAGAAACTACTAGCCCAAGGAATGGCATACCCAATACATAGCTTAAGACATGCATATAATTTTTTCATGGTTCCAAAACCTGTTCTTCACAACCTATATAATCGTTCAGAGAAAGCCTTGGAAACCCTTCTACAATACTAGAATACTGAGGTGACCAGCAGCCTGCACCTGATTCAACATCTCCCTCATCAAACAAGAAAAAGAAAGAAACACAAATTAAATGAACTAAACTGAAGCCTCCATTTGGTTGTTGATAAAGAGATAGTATTTGTGAAGGAATCCTTGTGTTCTATTATTGAGTTATTAAATATTGTTGATCTGAGGTAAGAGAGTTTTATACTCAAAGTAAAGAGTTATTAAATATTGTTAATCTGAGGTAAGCGAGTGTTTTATACTCAAAGTAATGCATCTTTCAATGTCAAGGAAGAGAAACAAAAATGTATTGTACATCTACATTCTACAGAATAATAACATAGTGTATGTTGAATTAACAGAGAGGAAATCTACTCCTCAGCTCTAACAATTTCAGTATTTCGCCACATCTACAAATATGAAGTGACAAGTGGAGAAAATAAAATAAAGTTTTCCTTCAATAATTGTTTACATTCGTGACGTGTACGAGTTCGAATTATTACAGATGTAGAATCATAATTTGAGCCAGTTTGCTACAGCAAGAAAAAATTCTGCAGCAACAGGAAATGTGATTTATTATGTGGATTATAATTAATGGCCAATTTTGTAGGGGTTGATGCATTTTTCATTAGGGAAAATCAAGTCTGAAATTTCAAAGTGGAAATTACAAACTTCAGAAGCCTTTTTAGAACAGGATAATTCTCAGCAACAAAAGTGATCAAATTAAGATCTTACATCTGTACATGTCATTCTTCTGTTACATTTAATACTGTTATTACTGCTGTTACTGCTGTATTATTGAATATACATATTTGCTTTGCTCTTTCTTTATAAACGGCTAACTTTTAAGCTCAAAAATAGGTTAGGCCATATCAAGCACTGTGTCAGATAGCTTTTCAGCATCAGTATTTAGTACTTCTATAACAATGTGTCAGCAATATTTCTCAAAGTTAATTCAGACTGCTTGTTTTCAGTTGCTTTGACACTCAAGTAGCAAACATAAATTATCTCAGCAGGTCATCAATCTGTCCATCGATTCATTAATCTGTCCATCTATCTACCCGTACTGTACATTCATCTGTCGGTCTGTCTATTTGTTCATCTGTGGACATTCTGTCTTTTATAGCCTGTTCATCAATTTTCCTTTTCTCTCTGATACAATACTACTGATGCATTTGAGTCCTTACCAACCAGATCAGACTACAGCACATAGAAATAGAGAGTACAGAACAGATACACAGATCTCTCCCATCTAACTTCTCATAGCCTAGCCTACCTATCTCCCTGCTAGAGGACAGAGTAGCAGGGCCTTCCTCTGCTCTCTGCTGCTGGAAACTAAACAAAACATTAGTATACAATACAGCTCGTAGGTATAACAACACTTGGGTGTCAATGCCCTTTGTCATATGTATCCCTCTCCCTGTGTCAGTGACAGAGACACACAGAGAGCAGGGCAAGGCCCCAGAGCTGACCTCAGATCAGCTTTAACAGAGTATTTACARTATTCACACTGCACTACCACATATAGGGCCGACACAGAGCCTATGACTAGCCTGGTCCCAGATCAGTATGTGCTCTAGCGACCTTTTCTCACCATAGTTGCCATGCCAAATGTCAAAGTACCTGATAGAAGTGGATCAGTGGCAGAGATGACCTCTCTGGAGTCACATAGAAAAGCATATGGCATGACAACGATAGTTAGAGGAGTTGACTAAAGCACATATACAGATCTGGAACCAGGCTAGGCTATGGTCATCACTAGTTTACACGACCACAAAGTCATAAACCCTGCCTATTTCTACAATTTATCTTCTTAAAATCTGACCCTAAACTTAACCACACTGCTAACCTTCTGCCTAACCATAACCTTAAATTAAGACCAAAAAGCACATTTTTATTTTCATGAAATATTACGATCTAGCCAATTTTAACTTTGTGGCTGTGTTATCTAGTGGAAACCCTAGGCTACGGATGCATTCTAAAACAAAAATCTCTGCTCTCTCTCTCCCCCCTCTCTCCTCTTGTTGACTCTGGTTACAGTCTCCAATTTACTTTACCCGACACAGTAAAATGGTATTACATTATAATTACAATAAAACTACTTTGGGGTTCTTTGGGATTCAGTGAAACAAGCACCACTATGTAACATTTAGTACCAGGTAGTTKGTTACCAGTTGTGTTGAAGAAAGAATACAATGTTACACAATGTTATCCAATAATTCCTTAGTAAATACCAGGTAAGTGAAACAGGACAGTAGAATAATGTTACCTTGACTCCCTGTCTGGTGTCAACAAAAGGGCAGAGAGACGGGCAGGCTTTTGTTTCAAAATGTGACTCATGAGTTCAGAATCACACACAGGGGATATCAGTGACGCCATCGGAGTGACTGCATCTTAGAGTTTAGTTTACTATTTGASTTTTTTCTAGTTTTCATTGATACATATGAATGAAGTGTAGATGTCTTGATAAAATGAGTGATTTTATATTATTTTAGTCCGTTTGAATAACTATGATACAGTACAGTATATTTCTGTTTTGTTGCTAATAAAGTGATTAATCTGGAGTTTCTCTCTCTTGCCAACTGGGCTTTGCTTTGTAAATTTTCTCTGGCTATCTACTCCATTCTCATCTGATGAATTTACTAACGCTCAACACCCATTGAATATGGCCGGTGTCAGTAGACGTAGGCAAAATAGCGTAATGAAATTGTTGCCAGCATCACAGTTACAGTCACCAACACTCTGGATAACAAAAACAACCTAATCAGCTCTGCTAGGGTGAGTAAAATGGTCAGAGTGAGGTGTTCTCTCATTTTTGTCTGGAAGTAGCTAGCAAGCTAGCCAACTTTAGCCAGTTAGCTTGGGTGTTTGACTGCCGTTGCGAGGTCAGAACACTCTGATCAACCCTACTCCTCGTGCGCTCTGAACGCTCCGAGAGCGAAACACTCAGAATTTATGAACTGACAATCTGACAAAGCTTTAAATTTACAAATGCCCAGAGCACACTCTGGCACTCCAGTGAATTTACGAACACACCCTAAGGCTTATATTTACTGTGTTATACTTCTAGGTGAGTTTGACTGAGTCTGAAAACAACCCTCATGATGTAGCAACAGGACAGCACACTTTTAGAATGATCTGCTAGCCTGACATGAATGTATTGGTGTGTGTTGGTGTGTGTGTGCGGTGTGTTTATCATTATAGCTGTGTGGAAATGGATCATGCTATAGGAGAGTTATTACCATGGTTCTCTGTAGTACCAACAACTACCTTCAGAGTACACGCTAGCCTACAACTCATATGAGTTCATTCAAATATTGCTCATAAGTTTCTATGAGGTATTCTCAATTCAAGTTGTGTATTTCAATCCATTACCTCGTTACCTTTGCTCTGCTAAACAGTGGATTCTTATGTACAGACTTCCATGGTGTTAGTAATACCACTTTCCAGTAGAGGGGACTAAAAGCTGTTGGAAACACACAACACTATACCGTCGCTAAAACAGATAGATCTGCCACTTTCCTATATTGAGCCTTGTGAATGAAGATAGCATGAAGAAAATGAAAAATATACTAACAAACATCTAGTGGTTAGAATGTAAACATGGAGTTGCTATAGTGACAGCGGAGTGTTGAGTGGTGCTGTGGTTGGATGSAATGAAGGTCATGTGATGGAGGGGGTCTTGATAGGTCATGATCTGGGAGGAGAGTTGGAGAGAGGAGGCGACGCTGTTGTCCCTTCCTTCTCTGCCTGGTCAACGCTCTCCTCACCAGCCACAGCCACAGGAGAGCCAGGCTTACTATAAAGAGAGCGAGCAAGTGAGCGAGAGAAAGAGAGAGAAAGAGCGAGAGAGAAAGAGAGGTAGAGACAGAGAGAGAAAGAGAGGGAGAAAGAAAGAGAACATCTTTTTTGGGGGAATGCATAATTTAGACAATAACAGGTATACAGTAGGCACAAGAATGCGTTTAAAACTTGGTCAAAGAAAATGTACAGATTACTGTAAACTACTGTAGGTCATTAAAAGTGAGCCAAAGAGAAACCGTGAGAGAGAGAGGAGAATGCCGGTGGCAGAGAGTGAGGGAGTGAGTGTACCTGTCCCCACTCTGGGTGATGAGTCTCCTGCAGGTCTCCATCTGTACATCCAGGCCTCTCTTCATAGAACACATCTCCATGTATTCATGTAGGTGACGGTTCATATCACTCTTAGCTGTAGCCAAGTCATACTGGGGAGAAACACATCACTCTTAGCTGTAGCCCTGTGGTTGTACTGGTCTGCGTTTCCATGAGGTTGCCCAGGTGTAACTCTACTGTGTTGCTACTGTCTGGTCATGAGGATTGCCAGGTTAACTGCTCTGTGTTCTACTGTCGGTCAGAGGTGTGCCAGGTGTAACTCTTACTGTGTCTGTATGTCTGGTCATGAGTGTGCCAGGTGTAACTCTACTGTGTTGTACTGTCTGTTCATGAGGATGCCAGGTGTAACTCTACTAGTTTGTAGCTGTCTGGTCATGAGGTGTGCCTAGGCTGTAACTCTAACTGTGTTGTACTGTCTGGTCATGAGGTGTGCCAGGTAACTCTACTGTGTTTGTACTGTCTGGTCATGAGGTGCTGGTTGCCAGTGTTGCAACTCTACGTGTGTTCTACGTCTGGTCATGAGGTGTGCCAGGTGTAACTCTACTGTGTCGTGTACTGTCTGTTCATGAGGTTGCCAGGTGTAACTCATACTGTGTTGTTACTGTCTCGGTCATGAGGTGTGCCAGGTGTAACTCTACTGTTTGTACGGTCTGGTCATGAGGTGTGCCAGTGTGTAACTCTACTGTGTCTGTACTGTCTGCTCATGAGGTGTGCCAGGTGTAACTCTACTGTGTTGTACTGTCTGGTCATGAGGTGTGCCAGGTGTAACTCTACTGTGTTGTACTGTCTGGTCATGGAGGTGTGCTGACCATTACCAGACACCTTCTGTTTTACGCATTCTGATGTGTTATAAATGTGCTGAAAGGATTCTGCTCCAATCCAATACAGGGCATTTCGTTAACAACCAATACTCACACACACACAGACACATCTTCTAAAGAAACAATACCACACACACAGACACATCGTTCTTAAAGAACCAATACTGCACACACACACACACACATCTTCATAAAGAACCAATACACACACACCACACATCGTCATAAAGAACCAATACACACACACACACACACACATCTTCATAAAGAACCAATACACACACACACACAACACATCTTCATAAAGAACCAACACACACACACACACACACACATCTTCATAAAGAACCAATACACACACACACAGACACATCTTCATAAAGAACCAATACACACACACACAACACACACATCTCATAAAGAACCAATACTCACACACACAGACACATCTTCATAAAGACCAATACACACACACACACACACTCTTCATAAAAGAACCAATACACACACACACACATACAGCTATCCATAAAAGAAAAACCAATACTCACACACACATCTTCATTAAAGAACCAATACTCACACACACATCTTCATAAAAACCAATACCACACACACATCTTCATAAAGAACCAAACACACACACACACACACACACTTCATAAAAGAACCAATACACACACACACACACCACATCTTCATAAAGAACCCAATACTCACACACACACACACACATCTTCATAAAAACCAATACACCAATACACACACACACACACACATCTTCATAAAGAACCAATACTCACACACACATCTTCTTAAAGAACCAATACTCACACACACAGACACAGTCTTCATAAAGTAACACCATCTTTCTCCAGTATCATTCTATCACCGTACTCTTATAATTTATCACTCCAATGTATTTTTCGTTCCCAGTTCCCTGTCTCCCCTCTTCCCCCTCCCTCCTTCCCTCTCTCCCCTCCCTCCTTCCCTCTCTCCCCTCCCTCTCCCTCTCTCTCCCTCCTTCCCTCTCTCCCTCTCAGCAGGAAGACCAGGTCTGGAGAAGGTGATTAACGACACGAGGACTTATTCAAATCCAGGGAGAAGCAAATACCAAGAGACCATCGATCAGATTCTATTAGGCTGGGGCGGGGCTAGATGGCTCCTATGTTAATGCCTTTGACGTGTGTGTTTCTCCCGAGTATGACTCGGCCTTACAGCTAAGAGTGATGTGTTTCTCCCCAGTTGACCGCTACAAGCCTAAGAGTGATGTGTTCTCCCAACATTCTAGTATGACCGGACGCTGACTCCCTTTAAGACTAAGGTGAGTGTGTTTCTCCCCAGTATGACTCGGCTACAGCTAAAGAGTGCATGGTTTGTCTCCCCAGTATGACCGTACAGCTAGAGTATGTGTTTCTCCCCAGATGACTCGGCACAGCTAAGAAATGTGTTTTTCCCGTATACTGGCACAGCTAAGAGGTGATGTGTTTCTCCCCAGTATGACTCGGCTACAGCTAGAGTGATGTGTTTCTCCCCAGTATGACTCGGCTACAGCTAAGAGGATGTGTTTCTCCCCAGTATGACTGGCTACAAGCTAAGAGTGATGTGTTTCTCCCCAGTATGACTCGGCTTACAGCTAAGAGTGTGTGTTTCTCCCCAGTATGACTCAGGCTACAGCTAAGAGTGATGTGTTTCTCCCCCCAGTATGACTCGGCTACAGCTAAGAGTGATGTGTTTCCCCAGGATGACATCGGCTACAGCTAAGAGTGATGTTTCTCCCAGTATGACTTGGCTACACTAAGAGTGATTGTTTCTCCCCAGTATGACTCGGCTACACTAAGGAGTGTATGTGTTCTCCCCAGTATGACTTGCGCTACAGCTAAGAGTGATGTGTTTCTCCCCAGTATGACTCGGCTACAGCTAAGAGTGATGTGTTTCTCCCCAGTATGACTTGGCTACAGCTTAGGAGAGTGATGTGTTCTCCCCAGCTATGAACTCGGCGAACTACAGCAAAGATATGATGTGTTTCCTCTCCCAGTATGATCGGCTACAGCTAAGAGTGATGTGGTTTCTCCCCAGTATGACTCGCTACAGCTAAGAGTGATGTGTTTTCCCCCAGTATGACTCGGCTACAGCCTAAGAGTGATGTGTGTTCTCCCCAGTTATGACTCGGCTACAGCTAAGAGTGATGGTTTCTCCCCAGTATGACTCGGCTACAGCTTACAAGAGTGATGTACGTTTCCTCCCCAGTTGATGACTCCTGCTGACAGCGTAAGAGTGATGTGTTTGCTCCCCAGTATGGACTCGGCTACAGCTAAGAGTGATGTGTTTCTCCCCAGTATGACTCCGGCTACAGCTAAGATGATGTGTTTCTCCCCAGTATGACTCGGCTACAGCTAAGAAGCTGGAGGTGTTTCTCCCCAGTATGACTCGGCCTGACAGCTATAGAGTGATTGTTTCTCCCCAGTATGACTCTGCTACAGCTAAGAGTGATGTGTTTCTCCCCAGATGACTCGGCTACAGCTAAGAGTGATGTGTTTCCCCCAGTATGACTCGGCTACAGCTAAGCAGCTGAGTGATTACCCCAGTATGACTCGGCTACAGCTAAGAAGTGATGTGTTTCTCCCAGAATGAACTCGGCTCACACTAAGAGTGATTGTTTCTCCCCAGTATGAACTCGCGGCTACAGCTAAGAGTGATGTGTTCTCCCCAGTATGACATCGGCTACAGCTAAGAGTGATGTGTTTTCTCCCACCAGTATGACTCCGGCTACAGCTAAGAGTGATGTGTTTCTCCCCAGTATGACTCGGCTACAGCTAAGATTGATGTGTTTCTCCCCAGTATGACTGCGGCTACAGCTAAGAGTGATGTGGTTTCTCCCCATATGACTTGGCTACAGCTAAGAGTGATGTGTTTCTCCCCAGTATGACTTGGCTACAGCTAAGAGTGATGGTTTCTCCCCAGTATGACTAGGCTACAGCTAAGAGTGATGTGTTTCTCCCCATATGCACTCGGCTAAGCTAAGAGGATGTGTTTCTCCCCAGTATGACTCGGCATGACATATGGAGTGATCGATGTTCTCCCCAGGATGACTCGGCTACAGCTAAGAGTGATGTGTTTCTCCCCAGTATGACTCGGCTACAGCTAAGAGTGATGTGTTCTCCCCAGTATGACTCGGCTACAGCTAAGAGTGATGTGTTTCTCCCCAGTATGACTTGCTACAGCTAAGAGTTGATGCTGTTTTCTGCCCCAGTTATGACTTGGCTACAGCTAAGAGTGATGTGTTCCCCCAGGATGACTT
>NW_019943087.1:0-4495 GCF_002910315.2 Salvelinus sp. IW2-2015
TGATGGAGACATCCATCACTCCAGTCAGAGTCAAACAGAGAACACAGTGCTGACTCCTCACTGGGATGGAGACATCATCACTCCAGTTCAGAGTCAAACAGAGAACACAGGGCTGACTCCCACTGGGATGGAGACATTCATCACTCCAGTTCAGAGTCAAACAGAGAACACAGGGCTGCTCCTCACTGGGATGGAGACATCCATCACTCCAGTTCAGAGTCAAACAGAGAACACAGGGCTGACTCCTCACTGGATGGAGACATCCATCACTCCAATTCAGAGTTCAAACAGAGAACACAGTGCTGACTCCTCACTGGATGAGACATTCATCACTCCAGTTCAGGTCAAACAGAGAACACAGGGCTGACTCCTCACTGGGATGGAGACATCCATCACTCCAGTTCAGAGTCAAACAGAGAACACAGGGCTGACTCCTCACTGGGATAGAGACATTCATCACTCCAGTTCAGAGTCAAACAGAGAACACACGTGCTGACTCCTCACTGGATGGAGACATTCTTCACTCCAGTTCAGAGTCAAACAGAACACCAGTGCTGACTCCTCACTGGGATGGAGACATTCATCACTCCAGTTCAGAGTCAAACAGAGAACACAGGGCTGACTCCTCACTGGGATGAGAACATCCATCACTCCAGTTCAGAGTCAAACAGAGAACACAGGGCTGACTCCTCACTGGATAGAGACATCAAATCAAATCAAATTTTATTAGTCACATACACATGGTTAGCAGATGTTAATGCGAGTGTAGCGAAATGCTTGTGCTTCTAGTTCGACAATGCCGTAATAACCAACAAGTAATCAACCTAACAATTCCACAACTACTACCTTATACACACACACAAGTGTAAAGGGATAAAGAATATGTACATAAAGATATATGAATGAGTGGTGGTACAGAACGGCATGGCAAGATGCAGTAGATGGTATAGAGTACGGTATATACATATGAGATGAGTACTGTAGGGTATGTAAACATAAAGTGGCATAGTTTAAAGTGGCTAGTGGTACATGTATTACATAAAGATGGCAAGATTGCAGTAGATGATATAGAGTACAGTATATACATATGAGATGGGTAATGTAGGGTATGTAAACTTATATTAAGTGGCATTGTTTAAAGTGGCTAGTGGTACATTTTTACATAATTTCCATCAATTCCCATTTTTAAAGTGGCTGGAGTTGAGTCAGTATGTTGGCAGCGGCCGCTAATGTTAGTGGTGGCTGTTTAACAGTCTGATGGCCTTGAGATAGAACTGTTTTTCAGTCTCTCGGTCCCTGCTTTGATGCACCTACTGACCTCGCCTTCTGGATGATAGCGGGGTGAACAGGCAGTGGCTGGTGGTTGTGTCGCTTGATGATCTTTATGGCCTTCCTGTGACATCGGTGGTGTAGGTGTCCTGGAGGGCAGGTAGTTTGCCCCCGGTGGTGCGTTCTGCAGACCTCACTACCCTCTGGAGAGCCTTACGGTTGTGGGCGGAGCAGTGCCGTACCAGGCGGTGATACAGCCCGACAGGATGCTCTCGATTGTGCATCTGTAGAAGTTTGTGAGTGCTTTTGGTGACAAGCCGAATTTCTTCAGCCTCCTGAGGTTGAAAGGCGCTGCTGCGCCTTCTTCACAACGCTGTCTGTGTGGGTGGACCAATTCAGTTTGTCCGTGATGTGTACACCAGGAACTTAAAACTTTCCACCTTCTCACTACTGACCCGTCGATGTGGATAGGGGGTGCTCCCTCTGCTGTTTCCTGAAGTCCACAATCATCTCCTTTGTTTTGTTGACGTTGAGTGTGAGGTTTATTTCCTGACACCACACTCCGAGGCCCTCACCTCCTCCCTGTAGGCCGTCTCGTCGTTGTTGGTAATCAAGCCTAACACTGTAGTGTCATCCGCACATCATCTTCTCAATGTGCGACAGGCGCCCCCTCCACCACCTGTCTCTCCCTCCCTCCCTGTCTCTCTCTCCCTCACTCTCTCCCTCCATCATTCTCACTCCCTCTCCATCTCCCTTTCCCTCCATCTCTCTCTCCCTCTCTGGTGACTTACAGTAAGAACCTTGGTCGGTGCTTTTAGGCCAGGATGGATGAGTCAACATCTACCATCGCTTGTTACTCTAATGACCATGTTTAATGGAAGGAAGGGGCCGGGGGATGGCTGGGTGGGTGAAGTGGTAATGGGTGGTTGGGTAACTCAGAGGTTCCTTCCAAATGGGACATCTGGTTCTACTGAAACACAAACAAACCCAACATAAAAATACAGTGGAAAACACATCCGGAAGACTAATGTTTACAGTCTCACTTGGCCACTGTTCCCACTCAACACCTGAGAGGAACTGGAACTGAGTGCACTGTGCTACCAAAATACGTTTACACTGAAGGCTTTTTATCTGACTGTGTGTGGTCAGCTTTCTACTCAATCAGTACTCTACTGCATCAAATGGCACCCTTTGAACAGGGTCCATAGGGTCTTGCCAGAAGTAGTCCACTATGTAGGGAATAGCTGGCATTTGGGAGGCATTGTTTACGTCCGCGCTACGGGGCTGAGGGGGGGTTCGCTGTTATTGTCTCTCTTGTCACTGGCTGCTTGAAGAATCTGTTGTTTCGGAAGGCCAAGCTCCGGTCTTAAGGAACATCCATAAAAACATCAACAGGAGTCTCTCCAGAATAGTCCTGTTCAGACCCACCACTCTGCACCGCTGGAGAGTACTGTAGGCTACAGTGACCTACACAATAAGACAGGATCCAGTCTGATACTGTGATGGTGCGTACCAGCTTCTACTCTGGTAAGACAGACACAGCCTTTGAGATAGCACTGTGGCTACGTCACAAATGGTACCTTACTCCTTCCATAGTGGACTACTTTTGACCAGAGCTCTATGGATCCGGTCAAATGTAGTGTATAATATAGGGTGCTATTTAGGAGGCAGGCCCTCCTCTGGTCTTGTTGAACACCTGCCGTATGGTTGGATATGAGAGAGGCTGTGTTGGAAGCCTTGGGCCTGGGGGAGAGAGACCCACTGAGTCAGGGCTGAAGCAGAACAGAAAGGACTAACACAACCCTAGGTGCAGCAGAGGGAGAGGCAAGGACAGGTAAACCACGTCCATTAACAGCCCCTGGAAAACACACAACAGCAGCAGCATTAGCAATGGGCAGTCAAGGGACATGGGGATATGACAAAGAGATGAACCTATTAAATAGGAGAGACAAAGATATAAAGAGCTCTCTCGTGGGTTCAAATACATTTCATTTGAATTCMGAGAATATACATATTATAGTATTATATTTTAGTATTCAGCACTTTATTTAGTACCGTCTTGGAAGTGATTTTTAATCAGCCTAAACCATTACACCATGTAGTCCATCTGTCAAGTATTTATTGATTTTGGGAAAATTAGACTTGTCAGGCCGTCATTGTAATTAAATAAAAAATGACTGACTCGCCTGGTTAAATGAAGGTTAAATAAATCAAATGAAATGTTCTCTTCAATTCAGATTCCCGGTGAAGATGTCTCCTTGTTCTGTTTGGAGTAGGGTGACATTGCCCCTAGACACTGAACTTGGGTCAGTTTTGCATATTCCCCACTAATGGTTAAGGTTAGAATAGGGGAGGGGAAGCTGATCCTAGATCAGTACTTAAGGGAAATTTCACCTTGTAGCAGTCTGTTTACCGAGCGTCACCATTCTATTTGTCCACCGCTGCCGTGCCCCMGTTAGCAGCACGCTTGCACAACACTGATTCCGCTGGGTAATTATGGCAATTGTATGGCTGTACAAACAGACTAAACATCCTCTGTCTACCTTATCATTACATCCATTACTTATCCTGGGGTTGGCAGTGAAACCCCTTTGGGTAATTTCACATTAAAAAAATTCAAGCCACTTAAGAGATCAACAAGGAGGGAGGGATTAGGAAGGAAAACATGGGATGAGTCCCAAATGGCACTCTATTCCCTAAATAGTGCACAATAAAGATCCTATGAGCCCTGGTCAAACGTAGTGCACTATAAAGGGAATAGGGTGCCATTTTAGATTCAGCCATGAGGTTATGTCACATGGTTCAGTCACACATTATCTTCTAATCTCTTACGTCCCACGTATTACGACCGTTAAACGCCAAAAGCCACTAGAATACTAGTCCAAGTGTTGTTGTTTTGTTAAAGTCACCCCCTACTAGTGCCTCTTTGCCATACAAGTTTCAATTTAGGATTATCTGGCCTCACACGCATGTAGACAAGATGTGGTCCTTTTGTTGGATGAAGCATCGAAGCCAACAAGGGGGATTCCTTTAGAGTCATGATGAGCTGAGAATGGATCTCTTTCACAGGCTCATGGTTGGCTTGAGGACACCGGCACGTGCATATATTATGATTCATTTCCCCTGACGATTCAATACATGGACTCGGTTTCAACGCACGCCATCATCATTAAAAGTGATGTCACTCGCAATCGATTGAAAATATGCTTTTGCTACTGTTAGATTT
>NW_019943087.1:5857-26342 GCF_002910315.2 Salvelinus sp. IW2-2015
AACGCGCCTCCCCTTGGGAAGTGACAAAGCTGGCATTTTTGAGGACAACGTGCAACCCAGGAACATCAACAAAGTTTCAGTCAGGTTTAGTAAACGAATTTGACAAACCTACTGTATAACGAGGTTGCCCTCTTTTATCATATGTTGCACCAGCATCAGTGTGAACCAAGTATAACCTGTGCACCATATCCTCCAGTGGTAATGATTTTGATAGTGTAGTAAATGGGGGGACAACTAGGCTTGAAACCATCCACCCACAGTGTATAGGGCTGGTGCAGTACAGCTGTTTGGCCATGAGGAGGTCCAGACCTCTTTGTAAAGCAGAGCGTCATTACACTTTTAAATAATAAAGCAACCCGTGTATTAACGCCTTTTTAGAGCTGCATGGTTTATACACCGCTGCTTACCAAGTTAGCAATTGAGTGTAAACTGAGCCGGGCTTGCCGACCAGAGACCATTGTTACGGCAGAAAGGGCTCTACCTCCTATTTCATAAGCTTCAAATACCTCTTTACAGAACATGCAAGGAGACACAATAGCTGTGTCGGAGAAAGAGACTTAAGATTTGAATGATGGCCATTCCAAGTGATTTCATGTAAACATTGCACTATGTGGGGATAGAAAAGTTCACTATTTCGGCCGCTTCAATGTGCATCTATGTATGCATTTTTTATTTTCGAACACCATTTTAACATTTGCATGGTGAATTTGATCGTTCTGAGAAAATGTCGTTGCTGTAGTGTCTGTGCCACAGAAACCTTGTTATTAATGTAAAACATGAGTTCCAAAAGAATGTGTTCTAAACAACCTGCTGCCATTTCAACAAACTGTGATCAGAATTAATTATCATGGTGGATCCATAAACAAATAATTGGAGGATATCTAATGTACTGGGTAGACATCAAAATCAAACTGCTAAAACAACACAGCGGAAATCTAAATGCTTTGGTTTTTTACGAGTGAAAAACACAAGATGCTGAAACAAGACCTAAAGGGAGCTGTCTTTTCCATTAACAGCCTATCAAAAAATTTTTTATTACTTGACAATCTTCTGATTTGATGCCAGAGAGGGCAACATCTCTGTAAACTGGAGCTTCAAATTAATATCCTGCCTAGGTTTGAGCAGGCAACATGATGGACACCATTGCTGTCCAACCAGGTGCTGATGCATTTCTCCCGTCTACATTGAGAAAGCAAGCTGTATATTATTAGCCTAGTTTTTTGGGGGGGGGGGCAGCACCACTCCAAATATTTGCCCATTCCACTTTAATTTTTCTTATCTGCTTGTTACTGTCACCTCAGACGCTGAATCCACTTTTCCTACTAAAGTCTCCAGCGCAGAAAAGCCATCTTTATTTACATCTTATTTAACGGCAAGGTCAGTTAAAAACACATTCTTATTTTCAATGACGGCGGGCCTAGGAACGGTGGCGTTAACTGCCTTGTCAGGGGCAGAACGGCAGTTTTTACCTTGTCAGCTCGGGATTCAATCGTTGCACCCTTACAGTTAACTAGTCCAACGCCTCTAACCACCCTCCTTACATTGCAGCTCCCAGGAAGCCTGCCCTGTTACGCGGGATGCTGTAAACCAAAAGTTGCTAGCTAGCATTTTAAACTTATCTTTATAAAAAACAATCAATCAATCATAATCACTAGTTAACTGACAACAGGGTTGATGATGATTACTAGTTTACTAGCGTGTTCCTGCGGCGGGCATTATTAAATCGATGCGGTCGGGCATTCGCGAAAAAGGACCTGTCGTTGATCCAACGTGTACACTTAAACATTAACATCAATGCCTTTCTTAAAATCAATACACAAGTAAGATATTTTTTAAACCTTGATATTTAGTTAATATTGCCCGCTAACATGAATTTCTTTTAACCTAGGGAAATTCTGTGTCACTTCTCTTGCAACGAAAGGCAGGGGTATATGGCAGCAGTCGGTTGGGCCGCCTGGGCCGTTGCAACTGTGTGACGACTATTCTTGCCCTAACCAAAGACAGCCAAAACTTCGGGCCAACGGGCATGATTTTTAACAAAAGCGCATTTCGGGAAAAAAGCACAATCGTGCACGGACTGTACCTAACCGATAACATCAATGAAGAAATTACGCATAAACGTTTGTTTTTCAAATGAAGTAGTTGTCCCGGATTTGACCATATTAATGATGACCGTAAGCTCAATTTTCGTATGTTATTATGTTTATACTAGAGTCTATTGGAATTTGATGATTTTTAGAGCAGTCTGACTGAGCGGATGGTTAGGCCAGCCCAAAGCAGGCTCATACGATTCATTCAAATAGCACTTCTTTTCGTGCGTTTTGCCAGCAGCTTGCTTCGCAATGCTTCAAGCATTGACTGGTTTATGACTGCAAGCCTATTCAACTCCCGAGATTAGGCGGTTGTAAACCGATGTGAAGATGGCTAGCTAGTTACGGGGTGTGGCTAAATAGCGTTTTCAAACGTCACTCGCCTTTGAGACTTTGGAAGTAGTTCCTTGCCTGCAAGGGCCGCGCTTTGGTGGACGATGGGTTTAACGACTGCTTCGAGGGTGGCTTGTTGTCGATGTGTTCCTGGTTCGAAGCCCAGGGTAGCGCGAGAGAGGGATGGAAGCGTTATACTTTACACTGGCAATTACTAAAAAGTCCTCTTATAAGGAACATCCAATAGTCAAAGGTATATGAAATAACAAAATCGTATTAGAGAGAAATAGTCCGTATAATGGTCCTATTAATAACTACCAACCTAAAAACTTCTTATCCTGGGAATATTGAAGGACTCATGTTAAAAAGGAAACCACCAGCTTTCTTCATGTCTAAGCAAGGGAACTTAAACGTTGCTTTCTTACATGGCACTATTGCACTTCATATTTATTAGGCCTAAAATTGATTTAATTTGAGGATTCATTCAGTATTGTTGTAATTTCCATTATTTACAAATAATTGTTTGGTCCGCCAATCAACGGTATCGGGTATCGGCCGTTGAAAATCATAATCGGTCGACCGTCTAGTTGTAAATTGTCAGTTATTACAAAGTACAGTTTTAAAAAATCCGTCCGATTTAAATCGTATCGGATTTTTTGGTCCTCCAGATAAGTTGCTATCGGTATCGGCGTTTGAAAAATGATAATCGGTCGACCTCTCACTCCAGTCATGTTTGATCGCGGTTCAAGGTCCGGATTCTGACTGGGCCTCTCAAGGACATTCAGAGACTTCTCTCGAAGCCATCCTGCGTTGTCTTGGCTTTGTGCTTAGGGTCATTGTCCTGTTGGAGGTGCAACCTTCGCCCTAGGGGCTGAGGGTCCTGATGCTAATGAGCAGGTTTCCATCAAGGATCTCTCTGACCTGCTCACGTACATCTTACCCTCATACTGACCTGTCTCCCAGGCCCTCCTCTGAAAAACCCCAGAGCATGATGTTTGCTACCACCATGCTTTCAATTGTTAGCGGATGGTACTAGTTTCCTCCAGATGTGACCCCTGGTATTCAGGCCAAAAGAGTTCCAATCCCTGGTTCATCAGACCAGAGAATCTGTTTGTCATGCGTCTGAAGAGTCCTTTAAGGGCCTTTTGCAAACTCCAAGCGGCTTTCATGTGCCTTTTTTACTGAGGAGTGGCTTCGAAAGACGTTCTATACAGAGGAGGAAGTTCTAAACAGAGGAAGAGTTCTAAACAAGAGACGTTTCTAACAGGGAGACGTTCTATACAGAGGAACGTTCTAAACAGAGGAACGGTCTATACAGAGGAGACGTTCTAAACAGAGAGACGTTCTAAACAGAAGAGACGTTAGGGGACGTTCTATACAGAGGGGACGTTCTAACAGAGGGGACGTTCTAAACAGAGGAGACGTTCTAAAACAGAGGAGACGTTCTAAAACAGAGGAGACGTTCTAAACAGAGGAGACGTTCTAAAACAGAGGAGACGTTCTAAAACAGAGGAACGTCAAACAGAGAGACGTTCTAAACAGAGGGACGTTCTAAACAGAGGAGACTTTCTAAACAGAGGAGACGTTCTAAACAGAGGAGACGTTCTAAACAGAGGAGACGTTCTAAACAGAGGAGACGTTCTAAACAGAGGAGACTTTCTAAACAGAGGAGACGTTCTAAACAGAGGGACGTTCTAAACAGGAGGAGACTTCTAAACAGAGGAGACGTTCTAAAAAAGGGACGTTCTAAAACAGAGGGACGTTCTAACAGAGAGACGTCTTACAAGGAGAAGTTCTTAAACAGAGGAGACGTGACGTTCTAAACAGAGGAGACGTTCTAAACAGAGGAGACGTGACGTTCTAACAGAGGAGACGTTCTAAACAGAGGAGACGTTCTAAACAGAGGAGACGTTCTAAACAGAGGAGACGTTCTAAACAGAGGAGACGTTCTAAACAGAGGGGACGTTCTAAACAGAGGGGACGTTCTAAAACAGAGGAGACGTTCTATACAGAGGAGAAGTTCTAAACAGAGAGACTGACGTTCTAAACAGAGGAGACGTTCTAAACAGAGGAGACGTGACGTTCTAAACAGAGGAGACGTTACTAAACAGAGGGAGACGTTCTAAACAGAGGAGACGTTCTAAACAGAGGAGACGTTCTAAACAGAGGGACGTTCTAAACAGAGCGGGAGACGTTCTAAACAGAGGAGACGTTCTAAAAAGAGAGACGTTCTAACAGAGGAGACGTTCTAAACAGAGGAGACGTTCTATACAGAGGAGAACGTTCTATACAGAGGGAGTTCTAAACGAGAGGGGACGTCTTAAACAGAGGAGACGTTCTATACAGAGGAGAGACGTTCTATACAGAGGAGACGTTCTAAACAAGAGGAGACGTTCTATACAGAGGAGACGTTCTAAACAGAGGAGACGTTCTATACAGAGGAGACGTCTTAAACAGAGGGGACGTTCTAAACAGAGAGACGTCTGACGTTCTATAGACAGAGGAGACGTTCTAAACAGAGGAGACGTTCTAAACAGAGGAGACGTGACGTTCTAAACAGAGGAGACGTTCTAAACAGAGGAGACAATCTACTGAACAGGCTCTTATTCATATGAGGGCCGACTCAGATCGACTCAGACTCAGGAAATGTATGCCCTTCTTAGTTACGACTTTCCTACGCAGTGGACGACATGATTTTCTCGTGGATTATTTATTCAATTGTGTTTTCGGTACATTTATCTGTTCCTCTCTAGGTTTCATCCTAGGTTTTTGGCCTTTCTAGGGAGTTTTTCCTAGCCACCGTGCTTCTACACCTGCATTGCTTGCTGTTTGGGGTTTTAGGCTGGGTTTCTGTACAGCACTTTGAGACATCAGCTGATGTACGAAGGGCTTTTATAAATACATTTGTTTTGATTTACACCAAGAGAAGAGGTTCAGAATAGTAGAGATCAAGGAAAGAATGCACCAGCTGGTAGATTTTAAAAATACTCTAATCTTGTAGATTATTTAGGCACATTTTTGGTTTAGGAAAATATGTATGAATCATAAAAACTGTCTCGAAGATCCTTTAAGTACAAAATATATTGATGAATCAAAAACACAGTGGTGAGATTCATCCTGGAAGTTGCCATATTCAATTCTTCAATCCGTGAAATATTGGAAGGTGAGAAAAGTCTACAATAGGGGTTGACCAGTATTCCTGTAAATCTACCTGAATAATCCTCACTAGTCATGGGACTGTGATGACAACGGTCCAGTTGTGAACCGGGAGCCATACTCTAGGTTTAAACTGCTACATGCGGTCTGTGCTCCCTTTTATACACCTGTCAAAAACGGGTGCGGCTGAAATAAACAAATCCACTCATTTGAAGGGGTGTCCACATACTTTTGATTATATAGTGTATTTAACATGATACAAATTGTAAAATTAAAAGCCTGGGTAGATAATTTAAAACATTCTAAATCAATTTGGACGGTTCGACGCTACAGAAGCCTATAGCTTTTGGGTCTCCTAATTTTATCCCCACAAATTACGAGGGCATACAATTACAAGTTTGAATAATGGCACAGATATTTATATTTATTTACTGTGTCGTGGTGATGTGATTTTCAGTTTGCTTCCATGTGACTGGTTTCACATTCGTCTCCACGGATCGTAAGGAAAAATAATCTAAAACAATTGCTATGTGTATTTACAATCTCCTTTTCCAAACGGAATACTCATTTGTCTCTACCTTCTTCTACCACTTTGTGCTGTTGTCTGAGCCCAATAATGTTTCTACCATGTTGTGTTGCTACCATGTTGTTGTCATGTTGTGTTGCTACCATGTTGTTGTCATGTTGTTTTGCTACCATGTTGTGTTGGCCATTTTATCTCCACCCCAAACGCCAAACCTCGCCAGGCATCCCCCATGCTTCATTTCAAGGTCAGAATAGGGATTATTAAAGTTTACGCGAGAGGTCTGAATTCCCCCCCATTAACCCTCATTCATATTATGGTTATGAGTTGAGGTTTTCACAGATTATTAGAATCAAATATACCGTTAGATAAGAACACCAGTAGCTTGTTTTGAATTTTACAAAATATATTTTTTCTTCTTCAAATTGCCTGCAGTAAAAAGACAACCTTATACAAGCCTGTTTATAATTCAACAGGCCTGGAAACTGCTAATAAAACGTCAGTGTTGATTCTAAATGTAAATCTGACTGTTTCAAAGGGAAATTTAATAGAGCTACAGTGCCACCTGGTGGTAGGACAAGGRATTACATGGTGCATTCATATATTTACCGTCAACATGTCATATACTGAAGAACTACCATTCTATCTAAACACTTGTCATGGATTATTCATTGTAGACAGTATTTGACAATAGTACAGTGTATAGCTGAATATGACTGCCTGTACAGTACATTTCCCCTCTGCTAGAGGATGTGACGATCGTAAACACTGTCCATATATCCATGGGCTGTATTTCTTGGAGGGACACATTATCCAGAGTGGTCCTAAAACAACGTGACCGTATCTAAAGTATCTGAACAACTATATTCTACTAGTGTGTTTTTCAACAGAGAGATGAGGTCAATACATCCGTTTTCTGGAGATTCATTATTCCTCCTTGTGTTATTCCTCCTCTCTCTCTGTTATTCCTCCTCTCTCTCTGTTATTCCTCCTCTCTCTCTGTTATTCCTCCTCTCTTTCTGTTATTCCTCCTCTCTCTCTGTTATTCCTCCTCTCTCTCTGTTAATTCCTCCTCTCTCTGTTAAGACAAGACTAAATCAAAGGTCTGTTCCCTGTGAGGTGGTGGTACTGTGCACTGCGTCCAAAATGGCACCCTATACCCTACATAGTGCTCTACCATTGGTCCTGGTCGAAAGTAGTGCACTAAATAGGGAATAGGGTGCCATTTGGGACGGACCCTTTGTCTTTGTCTCGATTGCATGGGGCAGGTAATAACAGCATGGATGCTGGGAAGGTAATTCATTAACTATGACCCTGCAAGACTTTTTAAGTGCATCATCAAAATGATGGTGGGTCAGCAGCGTGTGTGTGTGTGTGTGTGTGTGTGTGTGTGTGTGTGTGTGTGTGTGTGTGTGTGTGACATCCTGTCTGCTCACTGTGCGTGATGCCTGGACTCAGGGCCTCCTTCTCCAGCGTTGACAACCATCCCATAATCATCTGAGGCATCTCATTACAGCTCCGTCCTTATCAGATTCACCCTTTACTGCTAATGGTGTTAAGAAACACACACGCAGACACACGCAGGCACACACAGACACACACACACGCAGGCACACACACGCAGGCACACACACGCAGGGCCACACGCATGCACAGGCACGTTCACACAACGTCATGCTATTAACAGAGCCACAGCGGCACAGCCCAGCCCCAGCCATGCTTTAATTAAAAAGACAGAAGAGCACAGCAACATCATGCTAATTAATCAGGAGCACATCAACACCATGCTAATTAAACAGAGCAGCACATCAACATCATGCTAATTAAACAGAGCACCAAAAGCAAGACATCATGCAAATTAAACAGAGCACAGCAACATTGCTAATTAAACAGAGCACACAGCAACATCATGGCAATAATTAAACAGAGCACAGCAACATGCTAATTTAACAGAGCACAACATCATGCTAAATTAACAAAGCAGCACCGCAACATCATGCTAATTAAACAGAAGCACGAGACAAAGCATCATGCTAATTAACAGAAAGCACCGCAACATCATGCTAATTAAACAGCAAGCACATCTAGGCATCGAGCAGCAACATCATGCTAATTTGAAACAGAGCACATCACATCATGCTAATTAAACAGAGCACAGCAAACATGCTAATTAAACAGAGCACATCAACATCATGCTAATTAAACAGAGAGCACAGCAACATCATGCTCATTAAACAGAGCACAGCACATCATGCTAATATAAACAGAGCACAGCAACATGCTAATTTAAACAGAGCAGCAGCAACATCATGCTATTAAACAGAAGCACCGCAACATCATGCTAATTAAACAGAGCACAGCAACATCATGCTAATAAACAGAGCACAGCAACATGCTAATTAAACAGGAAGCACGCCACAACATCATGCTAATTGAACAGAGCACAGCAACATGCTAATTAAACAGAGGACAGCAACATGCTAATTAAACAGAAGCACCGCAACATCATGCTAATTAAACAGAGCACCGCAACATCATGCTAAGTTAAACAGAGCACATCAACATCATGCTAATTAAACAGAGCACCAGCAACATGCTTAATTAAACAGAGCACAGCAACATGCTAATTAAACAGGCACCGCAACATCATGCTAATTAAACAGAGCACCGCAACCATCATGCTAAGTAAAACAGAGCACATCAAACATCATGCTAATTAAACAGAGCACAGCAACATGCTAATTAAACAGAGCACAGGAAACATCATGCTAATTGAACAGAGCACAACAACATCATGCTAATTAAACAGAGCACATCAACATCATGCTAATAAACAGAGCACCGCAACATCATGCTAATTAAAACAGAGCACCGCAACATCATGCTAATTAAAACAGAGCACAGCAACATCATGCTAATTAAACAGAGCACAGCAACATCATGCTAATTAAACAGAGCACAACAACATCATGCTAATTAAACAGAGCACAGCAACATCATGCTAATTAAACAGAGCACCGCAACATCTGCTAATTAAACAGAGCACATCAACATCATGCTAAATTAAACAGAGCACAGCAACATCATGCTAATTAAACAGAGCACATCAAAATCATGCTAATTAAACAGAGCACAGCAACATCATGCTAATTAAACAGAGCACAGCAACATGCTAATTAAACAGAGCACAGCAACATCATGCTAAGTAAACAGAGCACATCAACATCATGCTAATTGAACAGAGCACATCAACATCATGCTAATTAAACAGAGCACATCAACATCATGCTAATTAAACAGAGCACAACAACATCATTGCTAATTAAACAGAGCACAGCAACAATCATGCTAATTAAACAGAGCACCGCAACATCATGCTAATTAAACAGAGGTCCTCTGTTTAATTAGCTTACAGGTCCTCTGGGGCTCATATCTATATAATCTACAGGTCCTCTGTGGTGGCTCCATATCTATATAATCTACAGGTCCTCTTGTGGTGACTCCATATCTATATAATCTACAGGTCCTCTGTGGTGACTCCATATCTATATAATCTACAGGTCCTCCTGTGGTGACTCCATATCTATATATCTACAGTCTCTGTGGTGACTCCATATCTATATAATCTACAGGTCCTCTGTGGTGACTCCATATCTATATAATCTACAGGTCCTCTGTGGTGACTCCATATCTATATAATCTACAGGTCCTCTGTGGTGACTCCATATCTATATAAATCTACAGTCCTCTGTGGTGACTCCATATCTATATAATCTACAGGTCCTCTTGTGGTGACTCCATATCTATTATAATCTACAGGTCCTCTGTGGTGACTCCATATCATATATAATCTACAGTCCTCTGTGGTGACTGCCATATCTATATAATCTACAGGTCCTCTGTGGTGACTCCATATCTATTGTCACGACTTCCGCCGAAGTCGGTTCCTCTCCTTTTTCGGGCGGCGTTCGCTCGTATCGCTCCCTATCGCTCGTATCGCTCGTATCGCTCGTATCGCTCCTACCTCCTATCGCTCGTATCGCTCGTATCGCTCGTAGCGCTCGTATCGCTCGTAGCGCTCGTATCGCTCGTATCGCTCGTATCGCTCGTATCGCTCGTATCGCTCGTAGCGCTCGTAGCGCTCGTAGCGCTCGTAGCGCTCGTAGCGCTCGTTAGCGCTCGTAACCGCTCGTAACGCTCGTAATCGCTCGTATCGCTCGTAGGCTCGTAACGCTCGTACCTCGTATCGCTCGTTATCGCTCACGCTCGTAATCGCTCGTATCGCTCGTATCGCTCGTATCGCTCGTATCGCGTCGTATCGCTCGTATCGCTCGTATCGCTCAATACGCTCGTATCGCTCGTATCGCTCATACGCTCGTATCGCTCGTATCGCTCGTATCGCTCATAGCGCTCGTATCGCTCTATCGCTCCTATCGCTCCTATCGCTCCTATCGCTCCTATCGCTCGTAACGCTCGTATCGCTCGTAGCGCTCATGTCGCTCGTAACGCTCCTATCGCTCGTATCGCTCGTAGCGCTCATGTCCGCTCGTAACGGCTCGTATCGCTCGTATCGCTCGTATCGCTCCTATCGCTCCAATCGCTCGTAACGCTCTTATCGCTCTTACGCTCATGTCGCTCGTATCGCTCCTATCGCTCCTATCGCTCTATCGCTCGTAACGCTCGTAACGCTCGTAACGCTCGTAACGCTCGTATCGCTCGTATCGCTCGTATCGCTCGTATCGCTCATAACGCTCGTTATCGCTCGTATCGCTCATAGCGCTCGTATCGCTCGTATCGCTCATAACGCTCGTATCGCTCGTATCGCTCATAGCGCTCGTATCGCTCGTATCGCTCCTATCGCTCCTATCGCTCCTATCGCTCGTAACGTTCGTATCGCTCGTAGCGCTCATGTCCTCGTAACGCCCCTATCGCTCGTATCGCTCGTAGCGCTCATGTCGCTCGTAACGCTCGTATCGCTCGTATCGCCTCGTATCGCTCCTATCGCTCGTATCGCTCCTATCGCTCCAATCGCTCGTAACGCTCTTATCGCTCGTAGCGCTCATGTCGCTCGTATCGCTCCTATCGCTTCCTATCGCTCCTATCGCTCGTAACGCTCGTATCGCTCGTGTCGCTCATGTCGCTCGTAACGCTCGTATCGCTCGTATCGCTCCTATCGCTCGTATCGCTCGTATCGCTCGTATCGCTCGTATCGCTCGTATCGCTCCTATCGCTCATGTCGCTCGTATCGCTGCCTATCGCCTGTATCGCTCCTATCGCTCGTATCGCTCCTATCGCTCCTATCGCTCGTATCGCCCTATCGCTCGTATCGCTCCTATCGCTCATGTCGCTCGTAACGCTCGTATCGCTCGTATCGCTCGTATCGCTCTTATCGCTCCTATCGCTCATGTCGCTCGTATCGCTCCTATCGCTCATGTCGCTCGTATCGCTCGTATCGCTCGTGTCGCTCGTATCGCTCGTATCGTCCTCCCTCATGTCGCTCGTTATCGCTCGTATCGCTCGTATCGCTCGTATCGCTCGTATCGCTTCCTATCGCTCCTATCGCTCGTAACGCTCGTAACGCTCGTAACGCTCGTATCGCTCGTATCGCTCGTATCGCTCGTATCGCTCGTATCGCTCATAAACGCTCGTATCGCTCGTATCGCTCATAGCGCTCGCTATCGCTCGTATCGCTCATAACGCTCGTATCGCTCGTACGCTCATACGCTCGTATCGGCTCGTATCGCTCTATCGCTCTCATCGTCCTATCGCTCCTATCGCTCTATCGTCGTAACGCTCGTTATCGGCTCGTAGCGCTCATGTCGCTCGTAACGCCCCTATCGGCTCGTATCGCTCGGTAGCGCTCATGTCGCTCGTAAACGTCGTATCGCTCGTGACCTTCGGTATTCGCGGGGTTCCTATCGCTCGTATCGCTCTATCGCTCCAATCGCTCGTAACGCTCTTATCGCCTCGTAGCGCTCATGTCGCTCGTTATCGCTCCTATCGCTCCTATCGCTCCTAGCGCTCGTAACGCTCGTATCGCTCGTATATCGCTCGTATCGCTCATGTCGCTCGTAACGCTACGTATCGCTTCGTATCAGCTCCTATCGCTCGTATCGCTCGTATCGCTCGTAATCGCTTCGTATGTCGCTCGTAATCGCTCCTATCGCTCGTAATCGCCTCCTATCGCTCGTATCGCTTCATCGGCTCATGATCGCTCGTAACGCTTCGTATCGCTCGTATCGCTCGTATCGCTCGTATCGCTCCTATCGCCTTTCATGTCGCTCGTATCGCCTCCTACTCGTCTCATGTCGCTCGTTATCGCTCGTATCGCTTCGTGTCGCTCGTATCGCTCGTATCCGCTCGTATCGCTCCTATCCCTCGTGTCGCTCGTATCGCTCGTATCGCTCGTAGCGCTCCTATCGCTCTCTATCGCTCGTATCATGCTCCCTATCGCTCGATATCGCTCGTGTCGCTCATGTCGCGTTGTAACGCTCGTAACGCTCCTATCGCTCCTATCGCTCCTAGCGCTCCTATCGCTCGTATCGCTCGTGTCGCTCCTATCGCTCCTATCGCTCCTATCGCTCGTGTCGCTCCTATCGCTCCTATCGCTCCTATCGCTCCTAGCGCTCCTATCGCTCCTATCGCTCCTATCGCTCCTATCGCTCCTATCGCTCCTACGCCCTAGCGCTCCTAGCGCTCGATCGCTCGTATCGCCTCCTAGCGCTCGTATCGCTCCTATCGCTCCTATCGCTCGTATCGCTTCGTGTCGCTCATGTCGCTTGTAACGCTCGTAACGCTCCTATCGCTCCTATCGCTCCTAGCGCTCCTATCGCTCCTATCGCTCGTGTCGCTCCTATCGCTCCTATCGCCTATCGCTCCTATCGCTCGCTGTCGCTCCTATCGCTCCTATCGCTTCCTAGCGCTCCTATCGCCTCCTATCGCTCTATCGCTCCTATCGCTCCTATCGCTCCTAGCGCTCGTATCGCTCGTATCGCTCCTAGCGCTCGTATCGCTCCTATCGCTCCTATCGGGGCTTTTTTTAGGTTTATCTTCACTAGGGTAGGGTAGCATTCTGAATTTGGATGAATAGCATGCCCAAATTAAACTGCCTGCTACTCTGACGCAGAAGAGATGAATGCATATAACTGGTAGATTTGGATAGAAAACACACTAAAGTTTCCAAAACTGTTCAAATAGTGTCTGTGAGTATAACAGAACTCATTTGGCAGGCAAAAAACCTGAGAAAAATCCATTCAGGAAGTCGTTTTGTTTTTGTTTTGTAGTTTTCTATTCAATGCCATTACAGTATCCATTGACTTAGGACTCAGATTGCAGTTCCTATGCCTTCCACTAGATGTCAACAGTCTTTAGAAATTGTTTCAGGCTTTGTATTCCGAAAAAATGAGGAGTAGAGCAGTCTGAATGAGGGGACCCTAAATGTCACAGAGCTTTTCATGCGCGTGACCGAGAGTGTGCCTTTCTTGTTTACCTTATATTTGACGACGTTATTGTCCGGTTGAATAAATTATCGATTATTAGGCTAGAAACAACCTGAGTGTTGAATATAAACATCGTTTGACATGTTTCTATGAACTTTACGGATACAATTTGGATTTTTGTCTGCGCTGTTTTGACTGCGTTTTGAGCCTGTGGATTACTGAAGACAATGCGAACAAAACTGAGGTTTTTGGGTATAAAGAGACTTTATCAAACAAAAGGAACATTTTATTGAGTAAATGAATGTCTGCTGAGTGCAACCATATTGAAGATCATCAAAGGTAAGGAATTAATTTTATCTCTATTTCTGACTTGTGTAACTCTTCTACTTGGCTGGTTACTGTTTGTAATGATTTGTCTGGTGGGCTATTTTCTCAAATAATCGTAAGGTATGCTTTCGCCATAATGCATTTTTTAAAATCTGACACCGTGGTTGGATTCACAAGAAGTTCATCTTTAAACCTATGAAAAATATGTTTTGTTTTCTGAATTTTTATAATGAGTATTTCTGTATTTGAATTTGGCTGTTTCACTGGCTGTTGACGAGGTGGGACGCTACCGTCCCACATACCCTAGAGAGGTTAAACTGATACATCAAATTAGCTCAGTGGCCAATTTCTCATCCTCTGAGTATCACAGAAACACTTTGAATGAATAACAGACAAATGTTTGTGATAAGTTGCTGTGAATGTTATTGATCCAATTAACTGTTCAAAACATGAATAAAACATCTATTTTTAAAACATCTATTTGAAAACATAAAATGTGACTAGAAATGTGTGAAATATTTTAAATATATGCTTATTTTGGGGGAATTTTGAAACTTATTCTGTTACAAAAGGTTAATAAAAGTGTTACTGTTTAACAGAAGGTGTTATCTTGCCATCGTTTACGATTTGGGGTGAAGATTAACCCTGTTGGTGCATTCTGGGTTAAAATATGTTGGAGCTTTTAGGGTTCAACAGGTTTTTCTCACTTTCTGCATGTGTGACAATATGTTTTTCTCATCTGGTACAAAGAGGGAGGTAAAATAATCCCTTTTTAATTTATTTTCTGTGCTGTTATAAATATATTCCTCTGCCTTTGACACTCTGTGTCCCAAATGGCACCCTAAACCCTAAATATATTGATAGGGAATAGGACGTCATTTTGGATACAACCCTCAGTCTCTCTGTGTAACGTGACGGTTGACTGGGTTCTGTGTGGAACGTGTTTTTATAGGAATACCTCCTATGTTGATGTGCTGCACCAGAAGAGTTGTGGCTCCCTTCTGACCATCCTACAACCTGTCAACACTGTGAGGGTGTGTGTGTGACCTCCCTCTGACTGCTCTTCTGACTCTCCAGACACCGTTTCCATTCCTTGACTGAGAAATCCTTTTTCCTACCAAGTGGATATATTTCTTACAAAGTTGATACGTATTTCCTGACGGTGTTTTCTAAAGTGCATATGTGTTCTCATCCCGCCTGGTGGACAGTGTGCCGATCTCTAGGTCGTTAAAGGACACCGTCTTTTATGTCCTACTGATATGAAGAAGTATTCCTTCTATCTGTATCTAAAGCTAACTTTGCAAGGGTGAAAATGTGGTGTAGATAAGGAGGTGGACGAAGAGTAGACAGGGTCCTTCTTAAAAAAAAATGGAGGGTATATGGGGGGTATATGGAGGGTATATGGAGGGTATATGGAGGGGTATATGGAGGGGTATATAGAGGGTATAAATTGTGGTGTAGATACAGAGGTGGACGAAGAGTAGACAGAGGTCTTATATTATGAGGGATATATGAGGGTATATGGAGGGGTATACATTATGGTGTAGATATAGAGGTGAACGAAGAGCAGACAGGGTCCTTTATTATGAGGGGAACACGGAGGGTATATAGAGGGTATATGGAGGGTATAGGGAGGGTACATGGAGGGGTATATTGAAGGGTATTATGAGGGGTATATGGAGGGATGTTGTATATGTAGGGATGTTTTTCAGCGGCAGGGACTGGGAGAGTAGTCAGGATCTAGGGAAAGATGAACGGAGCAAAGTACAGAGAGATCCTTTATGAAAACCTGCTCCAGAGCGCTCTGGACCTCAGACTGGGGCAAAGATGTACCTTCCAACAGGACAATGTCCCTAAGCACACAGCCAAGACAACGCAGGAGTGGCTTCAGGACAAGTCTCTGAATGTCCTTGAGTGGCCCAGCCAGTGAACCCAATCGAATATCTCTGGAGATACCTGAAAATAGCTGTCCAGCGACGCTCTCTATCCAACCTGACAGAGCTTGAGAGGATCTGCAGAGAAGAATGGGAGAAACGCCCTAAATACAGGTGTGCCAAGCTTGTAGCGTCATACCCAAGAAGACTCAAGGCTGTAATCGCTGCCAAAGGCGCTTCAACAAAATGCAGAGTTAAGGGTCTGAATACTTATGTAAATATGATATTTCAATTTTTTTGTTTTTAAAAATAGGCAAACATTTCTAATAACCCGTTTTTGCATTGTAATTATTGGGTATTGTATATAGATTGATAACGGGGGGGGGGGGGGGGGCGACAATTGAATCCATTTTAGAATAAGGCTGTAACGTAACAAAATGTGGAAAAAGTCAAGGGGTCTGAATACTTCCCAAATGCACTGTATGTATTTAAAGAAAATACAGCAAAATCACATGTTTAACTGCACAGGGCCTTTAATGAAGGTATTTCTAGGCAAATATTAAGAATACACAAGGCACTTCAAACTATTTGCTCCATGGTTGCCCGTTGATACACTCTCAGGGGGAGTTGGGATACGAAAAAAATTACATTTTCAATCTAAACTTAAACTAATGCATTTGAGGCATCTCCCTCCACACATTCTTACATTGCTTATGACGTGTTCGTGTTCTGACGCTATCTGGGTGGGGGCCCCCCGACGCCCCTCCCMAAAAAATATATAAATAATAATAACATGTCTCCACTTTGCCTATATACCTGTGTAATAGATACCTACATTCTTATTGTTAACTTGCTACATCATCTGTCTACATGACGATCTTGAAATATTAAATCACATCAGACACAGGTCAGAGGTCAGAGAGCGGGCAACAAATGCCACATTGATAGATGAAGGCTACAGCCAATGGCAAACAAATAAAACATAGCTTCCAGAATGAATAGACTGCAGTAACATACAGTATGTTTAATCGTGTTCTCTGTGGTAATTTCAGAAATGTAATCCCCATAAAAATGTTAGTGAACAATTGTTGGATCAATTTAGTTGGATCACGTCAAAGGCAATACAATAAATGGAATTGAAATTATTTCTACCAATTATACAAATATTTKAGTGTGAAGTGTTATTTGACTTCTGTCTCCTCAAAGAACTACAACTACCAGAAGGAATTAGAGCATGAGTCATATTCGTTGGTCGATTGAGGGGATTCGATTGATCTTGCCAGGGTGCCCGGGTAGAGGTGTTTTAACAGGGTTTGATTGCATTAGTTTTGGAACCGGGCTGCCTCCTCGGCGTGAGGTCAAAACAACAGTGACGTAATTAAGCACGATGAGTATGGTTAGGAGTATGTGTATAAATCAACCTTTAGGCAAACCCCGCAGTTTTCACATGCAAAAGTGATTGCCTTCCAAATGAAAACTAGTTTGAAAAAATTCAAACATATATTACGGAAAAGAGATTGTATGTTTCTGGACGATGCACCATGCCGACAAAGATTTTTTTATAAATAAACCAAGATAGACCACAACCTTTCGTTTCAAACGGAAACAAATGAGTCATAGTGGGCAGAGCCATACACGAGCTAGCGAGATTCTATTGGCACGTTCTAGCAGTCATTTGCATATTTCCGTTAGGGAACGCCTACTCTGTAAATAGCGCGTGTGCTGTAACTCATTTCGCCTTTGCACTCCTAAACAACAAACTTTAAAAAAAACTTTGGCAAAGGGTAAAGCCTACCAAACTTGGTCCACTCTATTTGTAACATATTCTAGTTTTGGGAACAGAAAACTGTATTGAGATCAAATGTTTAATCGATGAGAAAATCCMAAGAATATCGGTCGAAATCCATCTCGTTATATCTTCTCCCACTGCCGGCCACTGGGCTTACTCTCACTACCACATTTGCTAGTGAGTGGAAGTGCCAAGCGGATGCTTTAAACATTTTATACAATCCGGTGAAATCTCTGTGTCATTAAAGGGTTAGGATTGCTGGTTAGGGATGCTGGGGGTTTCAAGGTATAAGGGGATTAGGCCTTGGGGTTTCAAAGGTTAGGTGATGGCCTGGGGGTTTCAAGGTAGGGATTGGCTGGGTTCAAGGTTACGGGCGATTGAGGCTGGGTTAGGGAAATTGCTGCATGGGGATTAGGAACTGTTTGCCTACCAGTCCTGACAGCTGTATCTCGACTGGCGAAAGAGAGCACTCTGGGGGCCTGGAAAGGTAGAAGTGGGGGTAGGACTAGGTTTGGTAAGCATATGGTAATCCGTTATAATAAGAGTTCGGGTTTTGACTTGGGCGCGTGGGGGTGGTGCGTGAGTCCAGGGGATGGGGTTTGGACAGGTTGGGAATGGGGGGGTTGGGTCAGGTTGATGGGGGTGGGGTCAGGGTTTGATGGGGGGTTTGGGTCGCGGTTGAATGGGGGGGTTTGGGTCAGGTATGGATGGGGGGGTTTGGATGGGGGTGGGGTCAGGGTTTGGAGGTGGGGGGTTTGGTCAGGTTAATGGGCGTTGTTTGGTCAGGCGTTTGGATGGGGGTTGTTGGTGTCAGGGTTTGCTGAGGTTGGGGTTAGATTTTAATATGTCAGTTGGAGCTGGGTCCCTTACCGGTCTTGACATCGGTTGATCGGATGCAATCCGACAGCGCGGCTGGCAGTATGGGATGTGTCTCGCCTCCTCCCTCACTCTAGTCACCGGTCTTCACTGTCTTCTGGAGAGCCCACTTCAACACTGTTATATGAGAGAGAAGAAATACACTTTGGGTGTGCTCAAATGCATACACCAGTGCTCCAAGCCACGCAATTAGAAGCACGAAGCGGGGAGTAATGAGTGCAATCAAATTGCAAACCGGAGCACGGAGGCACTTCTCCAAGCAAACTCTTGTACCTATCCTGAAACCGTACATCGATCGCAGAGCGCGACGGAATGTACGCACAGACAAATAGACTACGTGTTAAAAGAACTCATGCAACATTTCGTTGAAATCGAATGGGCGGAGCGTTAACCTGAGCTGGAACAAGCCAGAGAAAATACCACCCGGACCTCTTCGGTAGATTGAAATGTGGCTTAATTTCTGATGGAGGTCGTTGGCATATGGTGCCTGATGCTAGAAAATGTTCAGACGATCTGTCGTACGTTAATAAATACATGCTGTGTTTCAATTTTGCATGTCACCTGCCTACATACCGCATCTGTAGTGTGTGTAGATCCGCACCACATATAAAGTCAATAGGCAACTGGCTTTGCTACTACGAGCTAGCCACAGGAAATGTTCTAGCTAGCTAACCCACAAAGACTTGAACATCTAAAACGTTGCTATTGTGTATACTTGTTGGCTCCTCTTGTGCCATTGTCCCTGTCTGAAAAGAAGGGTTCAGTGAATGGGGGAGGTGCAGCGTGAGTAAAAGTAAGGGGGAAGTGCTTCTCAAAGTGTATTTAATGGTTCTCCATCAACTCTCGTGCCTCAACAACAACGACTCAAAGACGCGTAGGAAAATGCACTGAGAGCACGAGAGTTATGGGCAGCGAAGGGTATCGTTGCCTATTGAAAAACACGCCTCAAGTTATATGGTGAAAATGGTGCCAATTTCAAACTGTCCCCTCCCCCTAGATGTTTGTGTTACCGTCATCCTTGACGACAGACAAACTCACCTGGGCCCTATTCACCATCCATAACACAAGAGCACGTACTGTAACAAATCAAATCAAATCAAATCAAATACAGTACGCAATACAAAGTGACAAAACAGAACCATGCTCTTGTATTGAAGAGAGTGCACAGTTACTTGAAAATGTATATATTGACCAATAGGCACATTTGGGAAGACTTACCAACATTGACAGGAAATGCAATAGGTTCAATGACTCAGTCTAAAACTTTGCACATACAATGCTGTCATCGTAGGTGGCCAAGCATCATAATATGTCCTAGATCCATAGCGTGTATTCCACCATTTACTAAAACTTCCAACTCAATTACTAATTATGCCGTTTTTTTTCCATACACCCTTTTTTAATAGGCCATGAAGTTATCGATATCTAAATCGCTTTATTACATGACGGTCTACAGAGATACAATTACAATACCTGCACTTTGATTTTTGTTCCACTTCTAAATTTGAGATTTGCCTCGCATATATTCTGAGCTTTCTGGTGTCTTCTGGCAGTAATATCTAAGGCTTTGCAACATTCCAAGAGCTCCTTCAGACAACCACAACCTATTAGCCGGCAACATTGTTACTATATGCCTCGAAATTTCAACTTTAAACAAATAAATAAGTTTAGTTACAGACGCTAGATTATGCAATATGGAGATACAATTACTAAAATGAAAAAGAGGTAAACGACTTATTCATTACGACGGTTAATTCAGTTTCTAAAACGCTAGTTGACATTCACCGTTGTCCCGTGCTTCCTGGTTGAAGATCACTTCTGTTTGGGTCTCTGGCTATTGGTGCTCCTTCTTCTTCGTCTTCTTCGATGGGTTTAACGGCGGTTGGCTATTGGTGCGATTCTGTGACATTCTTTTCAACTAGACAATGGGACTATACTAAACCGTGGGGCACTGGTCCATGAACAGAGACGTGACCGGGCAAAAACGGTGAGGAAGGAGCGCCCGTCTCTGTCGAACAGTAATCTGCGCCGCTCGGTCATGTTGTCAACAAGGCGTCAACACAGATTGAACAATGACG